>NC_067407.1:118473929-118774015 GCF_009764475.1 Pristis pectinata
ACAAGGAATCTCAGTAAATGCACTCTTGCACTCTGTTGCAATACTGGCAGTAATCCAGGCAACCATTTTGTGCTATATATATTGTTGCTGTGTGGTGGCCAGACAACTAATTAGCCAAATAAACAGGACATTTTTGCTTTCATTTTAGTTGATCCTAAATTCCAATCTCTTTGTATCAAAGACAGTAAAATGAACATTTAAATAGAATCTTTCTTTTTCCAGGATAATTACTATCAAATTATTAGGTGACATTAATTTCAAACGCATGTTAATATATGCCAAGAAGCATAACATATTGACTGAGATTGATAATTTGTTCAATTTTGAATTTCAATAATGTATGACAGAGCTCATAAGATACTAATAAACTTTGTGTTTAATTTTCTTCTTGAAATACAAATGAAATAAAACCTGTTTGGAGTAATCACTAATCACACATAATAAGTAAGGATCCTTGTTATAGTCTACAATAATAGTGTATGGTGAAGTGATTATTTATTTAGCAATTAAGGTGATATAATCTCTAATGTAGCCAAAAGGTCCATCTTTCACTGTGGTTACTCACCAGGAATGAAACATAGCTAAAAACAACAAATACCAGAAACACTCAGAAGATCAGGTAAGGTCTGTGGGGAGAGAAACAGTGCAACACTTCACGTCAAGGACTCTTCATATGGAAATGTGAGAAAACAAGCATGTTTTAAAATTGTAAAGGGGGAGAGAGGAGATGGTGAAGGGTACAAAAGGTGCAGACCAAATTGTCAAAGTAACAGTTACTTTAAAAACTGTCAAATAGAAGAAAATAGAAACAAATTGAAACAGAAAGTTACAGCCACTTCTGTGCAGAAAGGTAAAAAAGGATGTTTTCCTGACATTGTTAAATTCAACACTAAGTGCAATGTACCCACATGAACAACAATCTGCTGTTTCTCAAGCTTATGTTAGCATTGTTGGAACAAAGTAGGAGGCTGAAGATAAAGAGATCAGAGGAAAAGATAATTAAAATGAAAGGGAATTGAAAGTACAGGGTCATGTTTAGGACTGAACAGAGATATTGTGCAGAGCAGTCACCCAATGCGCATTTGGTTTCTCAAGTGTAGAGGAGACCACAATGTGAGCAATGAATGCAATACATTTGATTGGAAGCAGTGCAAGTGAAGTGTTGGTTCATTTGGAAAGACTGTTTGGGTCCTTGGATAGTGGGAAGCAAAGAGGTAAATGGGCAACAGCTGCTTCACCTGGGGTTTTATGGGAAAGAGGTGTGAAAAGAGGATTGGTTAGTAGAGATAGCAAACCAAACCATGAATAATCAAAGGAATGGTTCCTCTGGAATGCTGAAAGGGGAGGGTTGGGAAGGTGTGTCCAGTGTGGAATCCTACTGGAGATATCAGAAGTTATGGAAGATGATCCATTGGATGTGGAAGCTGGCACTGTGGAAGGTGAAGGCAAGGGGAAACCTATCCTTGTTCCAGGTGGGAGGAAAGGAGTTGAGAGCAGAAACAGGAAACAGAGGAGATAACTATGTTGGAGTGGAAGCCAAAATGAAGAAAAATGGATGACAGCTCAAGGGCATTAATATGGAAAGTCTCATCGTTAGAGTAGATATGACAGAGTTGGAGATATTAGGAGAATGGAATGGAAGCCTCGCAGGAAAAACAGGGTGGAAGGAAGTGTAATCGAGATTGCTGTGGGAATGGGCGAGTTTATAACATCTATGGTCATTGACAAGTCACCCTAGACAGAGAGGAACATGTGAAAAAAGAGACGATACAGAAAGGAACCATGTGAAACTGAGAACAGGGTTAAAAATGGCAGTAAAGGGAATGTAATTCTCCAGCTCTATGTGACTGCAGAAAGCAGCTAGAAATACACTCATCAATGTAACAGAAAATAGTTGATGGAGAACACGTGGACCAACTGCTTGTGTCCCATGGCTGTGGATTGTAGCATCATCTGATCTTGCTCCTTATATATCTGTCTGGGAGATTGCCAAAAAACTTCTGACTACCAGTGTTGTCGACAAACCTCATGAAAACAGAACTTCTTATAATCTCATGACAATACTTCTGCAGATGAGTACATTTAAGGTTCATCTTGCACATGAAGAGTCAGGGTCTGGCCTAAAATCATTCTGGTTGCTTTGTTAGACATAGTAGCTGTTGCTGTAAAATAACACCTATCCAAACATCATAAAATCACAAGAACCTATACAACAGAAATTTATTGTCTTAGTGATGGATGGCCGGAGTAATTTTAAAACAATAATTTATTCAAAGAATTCAGGTGGATTATATTTAGAATAATGTATTTGGGGGTTTGATCAAAAGGTATTAATGAATAAAGGCTTTTAAGTGGCATGCATCTGCAAAGCTCCATCAGTTTATGATATCATCTGATCTCTGGTTTAGGAAATAACCTTGCAATCATTCCAGCACAGCTGTCACTTTTTGTACTACTGGTTTCCAGAGATTAACATTTGAATTTGTTTCATTCACTTTTCAATTTTCGTTATGCTGCCACTGAGTACAAGTAAGAAGATATTTACAAAGAAAGATTAGCCAATGCTATATTTTTGCTGGAAGTATGCTGTTTAGTGTCCTACTTTTATAACTTGGAAAAACATATGAGATGGGGCAATGAAGGTTTGTCCACAAACACATTTTATAGTTTGAAAGTAAAACAGGCAAACAAAGTTGTTGCTAAAACCTTCACAACATTGGTTAATATGCAGAGTGCTAATGTACATATATACTTCAAATATTGATGTAGGGTCCAGTTGCAAAGACAAGAAAATAAATAAATAAATGATTGCCGTGTAACCTGGTGCTGAAAAGGTTAAAAGAAAATCCTTTTAAAGAGTCTGGAACCCTTGATGCACAGCTATTTCATTCTGATCTCTGGTGTAGCAGGTCAACATTACTGGAGACAGAGTAATAGAAAACATTTCCAGAATTCTCATTTTAAGAGAGTTTTGTACTGCCTGTTCCTTACTTAATCTTCCATTAGGCCTTTTAACGAGGGTACATCACATCTCATTAAACTAAATTAAATAGGATCATTTGCAGCAGGATTTAATGTGTTCCACGCTTAATATCATAGTTTGCTTCATTCCAACATTGTAAAGTGTTTTGTAATTAAACTTACTGGTATCTATCAGAAACCATACTTATATAAAATATCCTTTGTAGTTAACACTTACTTAAGTTATCTTCTTTATAAAACACAAAACAGCTATGATTCCTAATTCAGATGGAAGTAAGCATTCTTTCCTAACTGTGTGGGTTTTGGAATCAGATTTTCCTCATTTCAAGGGTAATTTAAATTTTGCTTCTTAGGTGAGCAGAAAATTCACATTTATTGCTTTCATTCATACTTGCCACAGATGCAGCACAGCACTTGTGCCTGTTGACGCGCCAACCGCTGGAGACCACCGGCGCAGTTCTAAACAGCTGCAGATGGATGCCAGTTCATGAAAGCAACACTAGCAGTGGGCAGCAAGTGTAGGCCTACCACGATATGTCAGCGTGACACTGAAACTTTCTTAAAATGTGGATGAAGCAAAAGATATGGACCAGAGCCCTGAGCTACACCAGCAGTGATTAACTTTTGTTGGCACAGTTCAGAAGTGCCTAAGCAAAAAAAGTTCTTAAGCCCTTCTGGCTTTTAAAACCCAGCTCTGTGTCACCTAATCACCATTCCTGTTTGCTTAGTTTACTCTTGTGCTCTAGTTAACCTTGATACTGAACTATTCTTTTGCCTATTCAACTTGGTTTCTCAAAGAGGCAGGTTAAATGAAGTTTCAATGGACAGAAGACTGAGGTCTACTTTTTTGACTATGAAGGAAAAATGCATACAAATTAGTTTCACTGCTTCATGATATTTTCCTACTTGTATTGATCAACAATAGACAGAAGAGAATCTGGATTCTGACTAGAGAATCTGGATAATTACTGGGGAGTGCTGACGATTTTTCACGACAGATGATCCATGGTATTTAAATTCTTCCCTTGGTTAATCTATAAACTATCTTTGCTGGCCGTTTTTAATCTCTCAATTAGCATTGTGAAAACAGATTATCTGGTCATTATCACTTTGCTGCTTGCAAGACTTTGCAGTGTGCATATTGGCTGCCATATTTCTAAAATTGACTACACTTCAAAAATGCTTCATTGACTTTAAAGTACTTTGTGATAACCTGAGATTATGAAAGCTGCAATATAAAGGTGTTACTTGGATGGCTTGTTCAGGCACATGATCATTATCATGATAGAGGTGCATTTGTATGCATACATAGCCATGTGTGCACATGGACAAGTTAGCTAAGGTGGTATTGAAGAGACCCATGAGCCAATGGTTCAATGATCTATTCCCTTGGCCACTAATCTGTGGGATCTTCTGTTTGTCCAGATTACCTTTGTACGGCTGGATCAAATGAGGCCATTTTTGGGAAAAGTTTCATTCAAGGCAGCCGAATAATTGGCAAATTGGTGAAAAAGTTTGTCCACCCTCTCCTTATAGCTAATACATTCCAATCCAGGTAAACCTCTTCTAGACCTTCTCCAAAGCCTCCATATCCTCCCCATAGTGTGATGACCAGAACTGCTCACAAAACTCCAGATGTAGCCTAACCAAAGTTTTATACAGCTGCAACATGACTTGCCAACTTTTATGCTCAATGCCCCAACCAATGAAGGTAAGCATGCTGTACAACTTCTTTACCACCCTATCCACTTCTGCTGCCACTTTCAGGGAGCTATGGACTTGTACCCTAAGATCCCTCTGAACATCAATACTCCTAAGGGTCCTGCCATTTACTCTCTACTTCCCTCTTGCATTTGACCTCCAAAATCCACCATCTCAGATGCCTGATCCTCGACTTGATCCTACCTTTGTTCCACTAAAGGTCAAAAATATATCAATCTGAATTTTGTATAAATTCAATTACAGATCATTTAGATCCCCAAGGAGTAGAGATTTCTAAAGATTCTTAAGTGTCTGACCTTTTATTTAGAGACCATGCCTCAAGCTCTAGATTTAACATTATAAGAGGTTTGAATATATAAACACAAAGAAGATGTTTCCATTTTGGGGACAGAACAGAGTTGAAATCTTTGTTGGTTGAATGGTTGAATTGAATGGTTGAGAGCTTCAAGCTCCTAGGTGTAAATATCACCAACAATTTGTCCTAATCCAGCCATGTAGATGCTATGCGAAAAAAGAAACCAACACCTCTACTTCCTCAGAAGCCCAAGAACATTCAGCACATCCCCAGTGACTCCTACTAATTTTTATAGATACATTATAGAAAGCATCCTATCCAGATGCATCACAGCTTGGTATGGCAACTGTTCTGCCCAACACTGCAAGAAATTGCAGAGAGTTGTGAATGCAGCCCAGTCCATCACACAAAGCAATCTTCCCCCCATTGACTCTGTCAGCACTTCTTGCTGCCTCGGGAAAGCAGCCAACATAATCAAAGACCCTCCCACCCTGGACATTCCCTCTTCTCCCCTCTTCCATCAGGCAGAAGATACAAAAGTCTGAGAACATGAACCACCAGACTCAAGGACAGCTTCTATCCCACTGTTATCAGACACTTATACACAAAAAATAATGAACCCTTGATATCTCAATTAACCTCATCGTGGCCCTTGCAATTGACTTGTCTACCTGCACTGCACTTTCTCTGTAACTGCAACACTATATTCTGCATTCTGTTTTCTCTTTACTACCTCAGTGTAATCATGACTGGGATGACCTGTCTCGATGGCATGCAAAACAAAAGCTTTTCACTGTGTCGCAGCACATGTGACAATAATAAACCAATACTAAATATAACATCGTCACTAACAAGGACAATTGGAAATTCAGGAGAAACCTATTTATTCAGACAGTTGTTTGAATGTGGAGCTTGCTACAATGAGGAATAGTTGACGTGACAGCATAGTTACATTTTGGGGGAAATGAATTGAAGGATAACTTAATAGGATAAGATGAAGGTAACTCCCACAAATCTGTTGCCCCCCAGAAGGCTGCAGTTAAGTAACATGGCAGGATTTTCATGCATAATTTTTCTTCCAATTTTTAAGCAGAGATAAATTAGGAAAAACAGCCTTTTCCTGTGTTTTAACTTTCAGTTACTCCATAATGATATAAATCACTGTCTTGCATTGTTTGCTTGAGACAACAACAAAATAAAAATGCTATGTGTACCTTATCCCTCTTCAAAAAAAAACTCAGCACCAACAAAGCAGTAGGCATCGCCAAACACTTGGTCCATAGGAACTGAAGGGAATGGAAGTCTGTGAAGATAATATAGTGTTCTCCTCCAACAATAAGCATTGTATTGATACACGACTTTTAACTTTAAAGCAAATTCAGCAGATGTTGGCAATCTGAAATAAAAACAGAAAATGCTGAAAGTACTCAGCAGGTCAGACAGCCTCTGTTTTAATTTCTGTTATTTCCTTGCTTATTGCTCCACCCCCTGAACCATTGTCAGTCATGGGTGGGTTGTGAAGTCTTAAGGAACGTCCATCACTGTACAAATCCAGTTTCTCTGAACTGAACATCCTATCAGAGTGGCTTGCTGAGCATTAGCTGTGACTAGTTACTGATGGACACATGCCTTGAATTAGTTATTGTGCTCCTTAAATAAGGGCCAACTGCACGGGGTCACAGTGCACACACTGAATACCTAACCAATTACAGAGCTTGTGAAAGGCTTCTGTCACCAATCACTGCACCTTTAGTGAGTGGGGAAAAAGTCACCAAATCTCACACATTTTAGGGCAAATTAATCCTACCAGAGATATATGATTTAGGAAGGAGGGAATTAAGTGAAAGAACTGTAAAAAGATGATATGAAGCAGAGAAAATAAAGTTTTAAATATTTGTCACATTTGACATAGTTTGGCCCAAGCATCTTGGCAAATTTGAAATGTGAAAGGAGGTAAATCAGACAATTGAAGGCTCATTGGTACAAACTATTGTGCTAATTATAGTTATTTTGCTAAATGAGGTAGACTCATGAATGATAGAAAAATAGGGGGGCTATGTGGGAGGGAAGGGTTGGATAGATCTTAGAGCAGGATATAACATTGTGGGCCGAAGGGCCTGTACTGTGCTGTAGTGTTCTATGTTCTATGTTCTATCTCTGGCATAAACTTCTACAAGTTTAGGTCTGCAGATGTACTCATTATTAGATATATAAGCACAGAAAGACTAGCACAGTTTTTAAATTCCTAATTTCTAAACGGATCATGGATTAACATTATGGCTGAAAACATGACAACAAATGCAATGTTTTTTCAAAGGCCATTTTAATTCAGTTCAATGCCCAAGCATCAGTGAAGATAGTTGAATAGGTAACTCAAAATTCTCTAATTATTAATTACTTTCTTTTCCTCTGTCTCTTCTTTGGCAAGGTAACAGAGTATACTAGAGCTCTTGTGTTTTACAAGCGCTTAGACTTGGAGAGGCATGCCTGGACTTCATCCTGAGGGTAAAACAACATTATTGATTTCTTGCTGGGTGCATTGGCGATGGCACACTTCGTGAGCTAAACAACATTGCCTAGAGAAGGGCCAAATAAGCAGGCTGCTTTGTTGCAGATGGTGTCAAGGCTCTTGAGAGTTGTTGGAGTTGAACCCATCCAGGCAGGTGGAGAGTGGTCCATCACACTCCTGATTTGTGTCTTGTAGATAGTGGAAATGCTTTTAAGATATTGCCATTCTTTCAAGGTCACTGGATCTGAATCCTGAAACCTGCTACCCACCTGCACTGTAAGAGTACCTTCACAGAAAAGCTGTAATGATCTAAAAAGGGGAGGCTAACTTCCTGAAACATAAATAAAAAAATAATAGTTATATGTATTTTTCTTGAGGTACTTGGGAAAGAGAGAGAGGTATACTGACACTACACTATAGTTAGTGTAATGCCATTACAGCACCAGCAACCCGGGTTCAATTCCAGCCGCTGTCTGTAAGAAGTTTGTACGTTCTCCCCGTGTTTGCGTGGGTTTCCTCCGGGTGCACCGGTTTCCTCCCACATTCCAAAGGTGTACAGGTTAGGAAGTTGTGGGCATGCTATGTTGGTGCCGGAAGCGTGGCGACACTTGCAGGCGGCCCCCAGCACATTCTACTCAAAGATGCATTTCACTGTGTGTTTTAATGTACATGTGACAAATAAAGAAATCTTATTTTATCTTCATGTGGCAGTTTGGATAAAGATAGTAGATTAATGTAGCAACTTTCATAGTGTTTTAAGGTGTTCTGTAAGCTTAATGTAAGAATCATAGTAGATAATTTCTAAATACCAAGTTGCCACCAATGGCAATGTTTCAAGGCCAAGATAATCTGTTACAATAATGGTGAATGACCAACATCGTGGATATCCCCTTCACTCCCACCAAGCTATTTTTGATATTGTGCCATTGACTCTTACATCTACTTTAGAGAGGATAAAAGGCCTCAGATCAACGCCTTCCCCAAAATGCAGCACCTTTGACAGTGCAGTACCCCCTCAGTATCACACTGAAGCATCAATGTCTCTATAGCATTTGAAAATGCAACATTCTAATTAAGGGGCAAGAATGCAACCAACTGAGCCACAGCAACTGGCAACAACTGAAGAGGAGTTTTGTGCTTACCCACAGCCCTTTATGTACCCATATCCCTTTATCTCTCTTTGTTCCAACTAGCTGTCTAACCTTTTGTTAGAAATCAACTTGGGCTATTGATGTGTTCATACAATGGCCCTCTATTGGCTGCTTTAGAATAAAATCTGGACACCCAACTATCAGGATTGAGTTGGATATCCTATCCTTGAATAATTGCACTAAGGCTCAGGACTTCATTTGGAGCCTGGCTTGCTCAGCTCATCCAGGAAAGACCTGCCTATGTGTGCTGGGTTTGGATGGTTAGGTGTCAGACTCAGATCAGCCATGGTTGGATCAGGTTTGGTCACATCTTCATTTACTAACTGAGCAGATCCCTGCCTTAATAATGCATTTATTCATTCATTTTAAATGCGCCAAAGTCTCCATGAGTGAACGGAAGTTGTAAGAGCACAACTCGCGTTTGATATTATCAACATAAATCTCCGTTTTCATACATAATTAGGCCCTCAAAACACTTTCACAAAATGGAAGAACTAAGCATTATATGTTTTTACCCCAATACCCCATCCTCATCCTTTTCAGATTAGAATTGACATCAGCAATGAAATGCAATCAGAGTGCCTTGTCAGCAGCAAGGCTGTTTACTGCTGTTTTTTTATCCAAAAGATATTTAGTAGATATAAGGCAGGGGCACTAAGGAATTTTCTGAATTATTCAGGCTTCACTTGATCCAAAACTGGAGGTTTTATGAAGTCTGAATTTGACTGTCACTAAACTACCAGGAGCACTGAAAAAAATCCCACCTCACCTTTAACACACTAAACCTCTAGACATCAAACTCACTAGTGGACCACACAGGAATACGGCATGGTCTCGCCTTCTTCCCACCCCCCAACCCCCACACACACCCTGACTGCCAGAGATTGGATACACGCAGACTGCAAAACCAACAGGAATCAGAGGTTTTCCTTCGCTGCTTGTTAGTCCATCAGTTATTATGTCTAAAAGAAAATCACAGATATTCTACTTTGGTTGCATCTAGTCCATACGCTGCAGTGAAACAACAAAAACAATGTTATTCTTCATGGAATATTGTCCATTTGCACATGGCTTGCAATTTTCTTTTCACTAGACATGCCTCACCTGTGTCCAGTGTTAAAAGCTGTCAAAACTCGGATTTTACCAATAAATTGAGAATGTGCCAGACCAAATTAAATTGTAAACTCAGTCTGATTTCACATTTTGTTGCAGTGACACAGCTTTGAAATTGTTTCAGTTTTGTCTCAGATGCCACATTTTACTATGGCACAGAAAAATACTCCTGAAGATAAAAGGATGGGAATAATTTCACTTTGAAGATCAGACTGAGAGAAGAGGAATAAAGTGAGGTGAAAAACAGTAAATTTGGTCTCAAGGTTGGAAATGCATTGTAATACATAATTAAATTAAAAAGAATCATAGGAATAAAATATGGAAGATGTACTAGGAAGCTATAAACTCAAAATATTTGTACATCAGACAACTTTTAAGGGACAGTTCCTCGTAGCTTCATTATTAACTCCACAAGCATATCTAATGCGCAGCTGAGCCATCCAGACCATTCTCAGAGGAAGGTCCCAAACATGGATCCCCTGTCTGTGTTGAGTTAACTGATCTCAACCTGGGTGGCAGTTAAGCACTGTAATTGGCTTAAATACCCCTGGGGTTATGGAGGGGAAAATCAGCCAGGTCATCAGTCCTGTTTATTACCCAGCAATGCCTGCTGTGGGTGCATGTACAGACATAGGTGAAGATAGCTTCTGCTGTGCTGCCTCTTATGATTGATGAGCCTATGATAATGATTATCAAGCCTCATGCATACATACTAGCCACCTAGGAGAGGATGCCTGTAGAATGTACCCAGCCTGCCAAAAATTGCCATGGGGAAAATTTGGTACAGAAAGCTGGGAAAGAAAAGAGAACTTTCTATTTTCTTGGCATAAGACAAAAGGTTTCAGAGAAAAATTGATAGAGCTTGTTAATAAATTAGTGCAACTAACGTGTCTGATTATTTTTCATTATGTGCCATGTGTATGCTTGCAGGCATGTTTGTGTTTATGTTCCCTGTTAGGCTGTAATTAATCTGAAAACCCTTTAAAGAATTTTAGGCAGTTGGTAAAACCCCGACATATCAGGATATGTAAAATGAGGCCTGTTCTGTGTCACCTTAATTGCTGAATCATGTTCACAATTACTTATCCTCTAAATAAAATGTCAACACCGTGAAGAATATTATTTACCTCCTGCTTGTAGAAGAACCGTTGGTCAAGCAGCCTACTTACTGCAACTCTAGAAGTGGATGCAGAAATGACTGGAGAGTCCACTCATTAGCTTTGACTCCAATTAGCTGTCCAACTTAATGAAAACCAAAAGGCAAAAATCATAGTTCACCTCATGAATAATTTCAAATCTCTCATGTAATGACCTAATTTGCTCCATATATTGATGCTATTAAATCACACTGACTAAGAAATGACTACGGTTGCCATAACTTTCCCAGTGTGGTGCTAAACAAATCAAACGCATATAGAATATCCCACAACTGAGAGTCAGTAACACCGCAGTAATTTAATTGAAGGGTCCAGCTGATGTCATAAATTATGAGAATGTAGCTCAGCCCCGAGATCAAATTGCAGGCTTTTATATCAGGCAACATAACTACGCTACATACTAGAGCCACAGCGTATGACCTGTGCTTGCATCTGTGATTTTCTTCACGGTGAGTTTGTGCTCATAACTTGCACTTAGAGAACATCTTTCACATAACAACATCTCCCAGACTTCAACTGGGGAGACCAAAGAGCAGCAAGCAGGAAACGGTCCAGGAATTAGATGCGGGGAAGACCTGTTAAAAACTGAAGATTTTAAGGAGCCTTTTGAATTTGTGGCAATAGATAGTTGAGGGTAGGGTTTAGGAAATACATTTTTCAGAGCTTCTGTCTTCAGTGACAGAAAACAATGAGGTAGGATATTCACAAAGTTACCAAAGTTAAAAGCACACATGCTCATTGTCAGTTATGGGATGCAATCCGGTGTTACTATTTTCTGACAAAATTCAACATCGATTGTGACCTTTTAGCCCTCAAGCCCACTTATAGAGTTATACAGCATGGAAACTGGTCCATGCCAACCAAGATGCCAAACCAAGCTAGTCCCATTTGCTCGTGTTTGACTCATAACCTTCTGAACCTTTCCATGTACCTGTTCAACTGCCTTTTAAAATTTGTTATTCTACCTGTTTCAGCCACTTCCTCTGGTAGCTCATTCCATATTTGTATGACCCTCCATGTAAAAAAGTTGTCCCTCAAGTTCTTAATAAATCTTTCCCCCCTCACTTTAAACCCATGTCCTCTAGTTCTTCTTCTTGAAATGCAGTGTAAAACATTGGCATCAGTTGAAAAAGAACAAAACCTGAAATGGGTGGGGGTAGGGCAAGGGACAGTGGGGATAAGGGTTTGCTTGCTCGAACTGAGGTGACTGGGGTGGAAACAGTGTCAGCTTTAATAGGTTTACTGGTGGTTGTGTGGAGGTGGTGAGGTGAAAAGCATGTTTGCCTGCTAGAACTTGGTCAGAGAGTCTAAGTAATGCCTATAGAAGGAATGTTCTGACTCTGCTGTAACATGGGTGGAGCTTCAGCAGAAACACCATTAACATTCATGGCCTAAGGAAATTCAGCCCTTTGGTATTTTGCAGTAACATTAGAAGAGATTGAACAGCTGCATTCTTAAACTACTTTGTTACTTCAACAGGTAATGATGTAGGTATAACTGCAGAATGTGTCACTGATATCATTGCTGATTCCCTCATCCTTGTGTCCTCACTCTAATCAATGATGAAGTGTGGACATTTTACACATTTTTTCATCTTTAACCCCCTTTCTTTCTCAATTATTTCAACGGGGAGACATATGATTACTTATTTTAATTATTCATCTTTTGGGATCTGGGCACCATTTACAAAGCCTGCATTCCTTGTGCATCCATGATTACCTTTGAGGAGGTGGTGGTGAGCCATCTGCTTGAACCACTGTAGTCCCTCTGGAGAAGGTTCTCCAACAATGCCGATGAGTAAAGGTTTCCAGGACTTAGACCAGGCATTGATTACCTACAGGCAATATATTTCTGAATCAGCATGTCATAGAATCCTACCACATAGAAAAAAGCCTCCTGTCCTCAAGAGTCTGTACCAACCATCAAGCAGCCATTTATACTAATCTTAAAATAATCCCATTTTTATTCTGAGGAGTATTCCACTGGTCAGGCAGCACCTGTGCAGGGAGAAACAGAGTTAACGTTTCAGGTCAATGACTTTTCATCAGAACATTCATTCTCTGATATTACTCTTATACACTTGCTTTTCTTTATGTGGCAGGTCAATGGTGACTCAAAGGAAATTGATGGTGGAAGACTTGAAAATGACAATATCATTGAATGTCAAAGGTAGGTGATTAGACTCCTCTCGCTGGAAATAGACATTGCCTGCCACTTTTGTGCAGGAATTTTACTTGCCACTTATCAGCCCATGCCTGAATGTTGTCTAGACTTTGCTTCATGCAGGTATCAACCAGTTCATTTGCTGAGGAGTTGTGAATGGAATGAATTGGGCAATCATCAGCAAACATTCCCACTTCTGACCTTACGGTGGAAGGAAGGTCATTATTGAAGCAGCTGAATTTGGTTGGGCCTATTCACTGTGGCAAGTTTGTGATTAAAGACACCTATGTTTGTACTTCAGTTGCAAATAATAGCTTGTTAAAATTCTGAAAGCTTTCGACTGAGTTGGGAGGGGTATCCAACTATTCGGCACTGTTTTAAGCCTGAAGACTGATGCCTTGTGTTGAGTTGGATAAACTTTGCTATGGTGCAATAGGGAAGCTACTTTTGACCTTAATGTTCACGTAGGAGCAAAAAAATAAATAGGACTTCCTTTCTGAGTGGTAAAGTGGCACCTGCTAGAAATGTGAATACATATGGGAGTTGGATCAGGTTTGGCAGGAACTCTTTCCTCCTTCTAGCTTATAACTTGTCATTATGTACATAGGAATAGAGGAAATGCTGGAGATAAAAGATCATGGTACATTGAATTCATCTTCTTCCATCCGATGTAATACAACATCAGAGTTGGTGACTTATTGCAGCAATCAATCTTTATCAGTCAGACCCAAACACTCAAGATGAGGCAAACCACAGTGGTTGAAAACTTTGGGAACCACAACTTCAAATTCAACTTTCTCCCAAGATAACAATACTAACTAAACAAGCAACACTATATATGTGCATACCATATTACAAAACATTATTTTCTGAAAGAAATCTGATTTGTATTTGAATTAACATTGTCTTCTTCCATCATCTTCCCCTGTAGTCAGTTCCACTGAATGCCATTCCTTTACTGAAACAATCTCCACAGACCACATTTGAATTACCAAAGTAAATGCTGTGAGGATGTTTCCTCTGGTGGGCAAATCTAGAACTAGAGGATCAATAACCTCAGGTTATTGATCCTCTAGTTCTAGATTTGCCCACCAGCCAGTTAAGACTGAAATGAAGAAACATCTTTCCAAGTGCTTCTTTGGATTTTACTATCCCAAAGAGTTATGAGAACTGAAGGATTTCAATATATTCAAGGTTAGATTTCTAGACTATAATGAGAATCAAAGGTAAGGGGATCAGATAGGCAGGTGGAGTTGAGGTCAACTGTCAGATTGATGGTGATCTTCAATGGCAGAGCTGGCTCAGGGGCTAACTATCTACTGTTGTTTCTATTTATAATATTCTAATACCCTGTCAAACTTGGCCTGGATTGTCTGATTCCACTCTTCTGACCACTCTGGTATTGGTGTTAGTATGAAGTAAACAGGTTTCTGTTGCTGTCTAGGGCAGGCACTTACAACAGAAATAAAAGGTGAAGTTGCCTGTATGCTGGAAAAAATCATCAAATACTCCATTTACATGAAAAATCAAAGAACTACAGATGCTGCAAATCTGAAATAAGATGAGAAAATGCCAGAAACACTCAGCAAGGCAGGTAGCATCTGTGGAGAGAGAAATAAAGATAATGTTGCCATTCAAAGACTGTTCATCAGAACCAAATACTCTATTGATGGGAGAGACCATTATTTGAATCAATACTAGTCATGCTTGGGCTCGCAGGTACAGCTCCCAGTTTATTCAAGTCACAGAGCTCAATAATGTTTGTTTAACTGAAAAAATAGATACTGAGAAAACACACTATTAATTAGAATTGGTATGTAAATGTTCTACCTCAAAAAATAATTAAAGGTTATTTCCAATGGTGCATCAGTTTTTTTTTCTCTCTGAAACTCACATTCCCAGTACAGGCACCAAGTTCCATTAGCAGCGATGGAACATTTTTCCAGCTTGTTGGTTGAATGGATATAGATCCAATCCCTGTACTTGCAATGCAATGACTAATGGTTACACCACAAACTAAATACAATCTAAATTACAGCCTTTTTATACTCATCAGAAACCTGTTCCATTTCAACAACTTCCAAGTAAAATTAGATTTTCAGAGATCCCTTTAGACAGTCCCCTTTACCATCCCTTAAGCTGCTGACTGATGTAAAAAAAAACTGACATATTCCAGCAGAAAGTTGATGAAAGAAACAAAAGATGAAAAAATTATAAACACAAGGGAATGCAGATGCTGAACTCTGGAGCAACAAACAATCTGCTGGAGGTACTCAACAGGTTGAGCAGCATCCGTAGGGGTGGGGGGGTAGGCATCATCAATGTTTTGGGTTAAAATCCTTCATCAGTTCAATTCCTTTCCCCCCACAGATGCTGCTTGACGCGCTGAGTTCATCCAGCAGATTGTTTGTTGGATGGGGAAACTGTGTCTATCAAAAAATCAGAAAATCTCACTGTCTTGAGGAGGTAGGATGGAGATTGAAGGGTGATAGGAGAAACTATAAGTATTCCTGGTGTTCGATTCTATATTTCCACAATGCAATATTTTCATTTCTGTTGATGTAATTGCAACTGCCTCAAGTTATTCACATCATATCAATGGGTAAGACAGTAAATTCCAGCACAAGGAGTCAAAGGCTTCTGCTACTGGAAAAAATTAACAAAACCTTTTCTGACATGATCCTGGTGCATTGAAATGATGTTGTTGAAAAGTGGATTAGATCTTTTTGTTTATGAAATTTGGCAGATGAAGTGTTTGGACAGTCTGTTTGTAGTAAATTGCAGAACAGGTTTCAATTGTTAAACTGTGGCCTGATATTGAAAGTCCGAGGTGAATTCTCATTCTAAATCAGACAACCTTGAATTAGGATCACATTAGTAAATATTTAAGAAATAAAACCTTTCTACTAAGATGTATAATTTGTAGTACTTCAAATATAAATATTAACAGATGAAGTAGGTATATTTGTATGCCCCCAGAATATTGTATTAGAATATTTGTTAACAAAGTAAAGAATAAAAACCAGCAATGGTATTGCAGAAAGTTTAATTTAACCACTCCTTTCTACTCATCTGAAATTAATTAACTCCATAGGGTTGAGTTGACAAAGACAAAGTTTACCGCAGGCAGCAGCTCAGGGTCTAGATAATCAAAAGGGCACATGTTGAATGAATACAATTTAGTTAAGGTTAATCCAGTGAAGATGATCCCTTACTGTTCTTAATTAGGTGATAGATTGAGGAATGGGAGAATAGGAAGGAGAGGAAATGCTGTCCTGCCGGCCTAGCAGGAATTTCTGATTCAATTTAACATAGTCTGTTTTCACACAAGCACATGGTTACCATGGGCAGGAGAACTGCATCCTCCCAGTCTTTAAAAAAAGCTGTTTATTGCAGAGCTTCCTGTTGAAGTAAATCAAAAAACTTGTCAAATAACTTGCCCTTATTATCGGTTTAGTGACATATTTCTGCTCAACTGTGGTATCTATTTCTGATTTATTAACACATGATCCCTGGTTTCCTGCCATTGATCAACCCTGACTAATACTGCGCTCAGCTGATGGCTTTAAAAGAAATTTGATCTCACAGGAAAAAGGAAAAACAAGTCCCGTTTCTAGTATTTTGTTCGGAACAACTGAGAACTTGACATAAGTATAAGATTTATATCTAGTTTAAAGAAAAAGCTCCAGTTATTTTTCTTCGGATTCTTAAAACTTACATCTCAAAAACATTCTCTGGTACAGATAAAACCCAGTTCAAATGGTAAAACTTCAGATTCATCACTTAAGCCATTGTTTGTTCAGTGTCAGTCACATTCTGTAAATTGTATATAAATTTACACCCCATTGCTATAACATAGTTTCACCCCACTACTGACCAGCTGTCTGCCATTCAATATGTAGCTAAGTCATGGTCAAGGAGGTCACTGCTTGCTAACATCTGGATTTGATCACTCTATACGTAATAGGGGCCTTCCTAGTGCTTGACTGAACTGTGAAGTTTAATGCCCCAAGCCACCTTCAATCCAGTTGTTGCACCATCCTTTTTTACTGAAAGGAATCTCCTCATAGACTTTACATTGGCTGCTTCAAAGTATGCTTAGCTACACTAGATTAAACTTTTCCATCCACTTGCGGACATCTACTGAGGGATTCTGGGAAGAACATGCACATAGAGGACTATTACTGTTACAATTCTGTTCCTCGGGAGCCGTGATAATTGGATATAAGTATCAGCATTATTCGTGACTGGATAAGAAATTTTTTAAAAAATGATGTAGAAGTAAACTGAAAGTGCAATCTGGTTTGTTGATGCTCCATATTCATTGTTTATATTGCCTGTGTTGATTTATCTTTATTTATAACTGTATTCAAAAGGTAGTGCTGTAATATTAATTCTACGCTACCCACTAGTAAGGTGGTTACAACTTTGGCCTGTGTTATACAAATAAAATCAACATTGTAACTGATTACCCGAGAGGATGAATCGAACTATCAACTGCACTCACCAACTTCATGTTAGCTCCTGGGTTCCATGAAAATAGTTTCTGCATTTTGGTTTTGGATTAATATCTGTTAATATCAATAGATTTATCTTGTCAAATGATGAAGAAAGGAACTTTACCAAAACATATTAATAAAGGGATATTTAAGTTTATCTTCTTTTTTTCTGATCCTAATGATTACCACAAAGTAAACCTCCCCCTCAAAAAATTGAAAGGGAAGCTCTTTTTGCTTACCTAGTCATCCGGGTCACGCAGTGGGTCTGAAAGGGCAGAAGAAGTAGAAAGCTGCTTCCAGGTCTTTGTCCATACAACTGTCAGGAGGTATGTGACATAGGCCTGAGGGGCTTTCTTTCTTTACTTCCTACTCACTCTCATCTCCCCTTCTCCTCCGGAAAGCACCTGATCTTCACTTGGCACTTCCTCACGGCAGGGCAGCTAGATCGGGAATTTATTAGAGTGGAATACTGAACCCATTGCTTCCACACAACATATTCCATTCACTGTAATGGCAAGCAGCTACTTTGACTACTGATATAAAACTGTGAAACATCTCAATTACTCATTAATAGAATGGGCTCTTTTTCAGCTAAATGTCCTGGAACTTTCAATTTGAGACAGATGATTCGCATTTAAGGAGCTCGAAGAATTGAAAGGTAATAAATACAGTTCAGGATGATGAAAGGGATCCAATTTCTTTAAATTTAACCAAAAATCAAAATGCTCATTTCATCATAACTCATGTGTCCCTTGATGAATTATTTAGCATTTAAAAGCTTTGTTTCAATAAATCACAATCCCCATGATTTGGTTGTTTGCCTTGTTTAAACTCTGGGGAGCAATAGACCACCCCTTTGGGTTTGAGATCAAAAGCCGTCCAAAATGCCATCTATTTAAACGTTCCTGGTTGAAAGCATTAAAAAAAAACTGTAATACTAAAGACAATCAAATAAAACACACAACCCACCACGGGGGACAACAATTCGTCACATAACATATCACTGTGCATGAAGAGGATGATTGCACTGCAGAGTTTTTCACACCACATGGGACATCATTTCCCAGAAAACATCACCACACAGGCATCTGGAAAATCATCCTCAGTCATTAACATTAAAGGTGCATTATAGTTGCAGCAGTTCTAAAGTTTAGAGTCATGGAGTTTGGTTCTATTGGCTTCATCATACAAAGGACTATGGTCAGAATGGACAATTGTGCTATTATAAATGGAAATAAAAGATAGTGGGCATGTTAAGTGGCTATTTTGTCTCAATATTTACAGTAGCGTGAGAGAAATCCCAGACCACCCAACAAAATTGCAACTGATTCAGGGACAGGGACTCAACAAAATTAATGAGCAAAATAAAAAGATGAAGAGAACAATGGAACTAAGGAATAACAAATCTTCAGGAAGGGATTGTTTAATACCTTAAGATTGTTTTAAAGGATGTCGGCAAGAACATTGTAAATGCCTGAGCTATAGTTTTCCAAAGCTCTCTCATTTAGTAACTGTTTCCTTAATTGGAAAGATGTCCATCTCATTCTGGTATTTATAAGAGAGGGATCAGTGAAATATAGTATGCAGGCATTGCTGGGACATTACTAAGTTACTTGACAGATTAACTGAACATGTTGAATGTTTTAGTTGGTCGGAGAGGCAATGTGGATTTTTAAAGCAGAGGTCTTTGCTAATGAACCTGCAGAGGTGACTACAGTAGTGTTGCGGAGACTGTTATTGGTTGAGCTAATATTAAAGGCAAATTTCTGATTGTTAAGAGATTGACTGAGCACAAGGCAGACAGCAGTGAAGAGGGCAAAGTTTCCTTTTAGAAGGATGTGACCAGTAAGTCATGTGAACTGCAATGAATTTGAACCTTGTATTTGTAATTAATTATACAGATTCATTGCTGAGCATAATGTAAACAATGGCAACTTTCTCTGTTGCCACACCCGGAACATTTGGCAGCCTCAGGTCTTAAGAGAAAATGTAGTATCCCTAAAAAAAATAACATAACAATAACATAATATATCAAATTAATAGCTCCCTCCAGCAACATAAAATAAATTCTGACATTTTTAATCTTTCTATCATTTTGTTACAAAGTCTTTCAGGTATGAGGAAGGCATCTATCTGCACTATGGATAGTGCTTAGTGATTTCCAGATATGAAGGTTTTGGTGTTACATTAAATGGGATAGTTCTTCTTCTTTGATCTTCAGGATATCCAATTTGCACACCAGTTGAGACACGAGAGACTGTAGATGCCGGAATCTGGAGCAAAGAAACACAAAATGCTGGAGGAACTCAGCGGGTCAGGCAGCATCTGTGGAAGCAGAGGGATGATCGACGTTATGGGTCGAGACCACATCATGAGAACAGAAAGTTGTACTGTAACTTGGAAGAAGTTCCTGCACCACCTGGAAGGCGTGTTTGTGTCCTTGGATGAAGAGGTAAAAAAGAAAGCAGGTGTTGTGCCTCCTGTGATTACTTGTGAAGGGGCAGTGAGAAAGTGAGTGTGTGAGAAACGAGAGAAAGGGTTTGCTGGTGATACAAAAATAGGGCACACTGTGATGAGAGTGAAGACCTGGCAAAGGGAATTTAATGTGGGAAGGTGTGAGGTTATGCATTTCAATAGGAGGAATCAAAAAGCAGATCATTATCTAAATGGAGAGAGACTGCAAATGAGAAAAGTACAGAAGGATCTATGTGTTCTAGTGCATGAATCACAAAAAGTTAGCAGACAGGTCCAAAATGTTGTTAAGAAGGCAAACAGCAATTTGGCCTTTGTTGCGATGGGGTTGGAATTAAAGAATAGGGAGGTTTTGTTCCAATTGTACAAGGGGTTGGTGAGACCACACCTGGAGTACTTACATAGTTTTGGTCCCCTTATCTAAAAAAGGATATATTAACCTGGAGGCAGTCCAAAAGAGATTCACAAGGTTAATTCCTGGGATGAGACAGTTGTTCTATCAAGAGATGCTAGACAAAATGTTGACTTACATCTTTTCTTTCCACATATGCTGCCTGAGTTGCTGACCTCTACCAGTGTTCTGTTTCCCGTTCCAGATTCCAGCATCTGCAGCCCCTTTTGTCTTCATGGAGTTTGGATATGTATTCCTTAGAGTTTGGAAAAATGAGGGATGACCGGGCTTGATATGGTAGATGTTGAGATGTATTCACTTGTGGGAGAATCACAAACAAGGGGACATAGCTAGAAAACAAGGGGCCAGTCATTTAAAACTGAGTCATAGAGCCATAAAGCCATCCAGCATGGAAACAGGCCCTTCGGCCCAACTCGTCCGTGCCGACTGTGTTGCCCAGTGCCAGCTAGTCCCATCTGCCCGCATTTGGACCATAGCCCTCTAAACCCCTCCTATCCATGCACTTATCCAGATGGTTTTTAAATATTGCTAATGTGCTCACCTCAACCACTCCTTCTGACATCTCATTCCAAAGATGCACCACCCTTTGCATGAAGGAGCTGCCCCTAATCTCTCTTTTAAATCTCTCACCTTTGATCTTAAGCCCATGCTCTCTTGTTTAAACACACCATCCCTGGGAAAAAGCCTATGTGCTTTCACCCTGTCTATGACCCTCATGATCTTATATCTCTATCAGGTCACCCCTCAATCTTTTATGATCCAGGCAATAAAGTCCAAATCTATGCAACCTCTCCTTGTTACTCAGGCCTCCAAGTCCAGACAATGTCCTGGTAAATCTTTTCTGCACTCTTTCTAGTTTAATAACATCCTTCCTATAACAGGGTGACCAACGCTATAGACAATACTCCAAGTGTGGCCTCACCAACATTTTACATGTATATAATTGGAACATAACTTCCTAACTCTGATACTCAATGCCTTGACTGATGAAGGCCAGTGTGCCAAACACCTTCTTTACCTCCCTATCTGCCTGTGATGCTGCTTTCAGTGAACTATGCATTTGCACTCCTAGGTCCCTCTGTTCTATAACGCTCCCCAGGGCCTTACCATTCACTGTATAAGTCCTACTCGGGTTTGATCTCTGAAAATGCAATACCTCACATTTTTCTGAACTGAAAGTCATTTGCCAGTCCTCAGCCCACATACCAAACTGATCGAGATCCCCTGTAATTTTGATAACCTTCTACACTATTTACATCACCAGCTAGTTTAGCATCATCTGCAAACTTACTAACCATACCCTGTACATTCACATCCAAATCGTTTATATAAATTACAAACATCAAAGGTCCCAGCATCGACCCCTGTGGCACAGGCCTCCAGTACCAAGAAAGAACCCTCGATCATCACCCTCTGCTTCCTACCACTGAGCCAATTATGAGTCCAATCCGCGATCTCCCCCCGGATCCCACGCGATTTAATCTTCCGGACTAGCCTGCCATGAGGGATCTTGTCAAAGCCCTTGCTAAAGTCTATGTAGTCAACATCCACTGCTCTACCCTTATCTGAGGTGTGTAGAAATTTCTTCTCTCAGAGGGTAGTGAATCTCTGGA
This sequence comes from Pristis pectinata, assembly GCF_009764475.1. Classification (NCBI taxonomy): domain Eukaryota; kingdom Metazoa; phylum Chordata; class Chondrichthyes; order Rhinopristiformes; family Pristidae; genus Pristis; species Pristis pectinata. The sequence goes on from NC_067407.1 coordinate 118,496,018, forward strand.
ATTCTCACCCCACAGGGTGATGGAGGCCAGATCTTTACATATATTTAAGATGGAGATAGATAACTGTTTGAAGGATTGAGGGTTATGAGGAACCTGCACAGAAGAGGAATTGCTCTTTAGATCAAAATTGTTGAGGTAACATTTGCCTTCCTTGAAATCCACTCACAACAGTTTTCCCATTCACTTAATCTGTTGGTATCTTGTTGGAGTTTAATGCTTCCACCCACATGGCTCAGACTTCTATCTTTTTATGTGACTCTCACAAACTTGTCTCTGTGCCTTTATCTTCCATCATTCAAATCATTTATAAACATGGTAAATGGTTACAAGAACACAAGAAAATAGGAGCAGGAGCCTGCCCTGCCATGATTATATTGAATGGCAGGACAGGCTCCTGCTCCTATTTTCTTGTGTTCTTGTGTGTTCTTGTGTTCTGCTTTTCAATTGCTCTTGGTTTAATGAGATGAGGTGTGAGAATTTATTGTATCCTCAGCAGCTGCACAGTTAAGCAACAGGGTGGCTCGTTTACAGATACAGCTGCAAGAAATCCTACATACTGGATCAAAAATTAACAGCAAAGAGTCCATTTTCGGTGACACACACATACAAAACGTTCAAACTAACAACAACTGCAATCCCAGTCCTTCATCCTCACTGGCAGGGTAAATTTCAACATTTTGACCCTGGTATCTGTGATTAATTATACCAACTCATAGCTAAGCACAATGCAAAACAATGCTTTCTTTCTTGCCACACCCGAGATACTGGGCATGCTCAGAACTGGTCTTAAAGAAGAAATATTCAGAGCGTATTAAGAAAGGAAATGTATTAACACAGCACAATGATAACACAACAGCAGGAGAGGCTCCACAAACATTTGAGTGGGGCTGTAACCATTCACCATGTTTATAAATGATTTGAATGACGGAAGATAAAGGCACAGAGACAAGTTTGTGAGAGTCACATAAAAAGATAGAAGTCTGACCCATGTGGATGGAAGCATTAAACTCCAACAAGATACCAACAGATTAAGTGAATGGGAAAACTGTTGTGAGTGGATTTCAAAGAAGGCAAATGTTACCTCAACAATTTTGATCTAAAGAGCAAAGAAAGGAGCATTTTCTAAATATTAAACACCAGAAGCGTTAGAGCTCCTAAGAAACTTGGGATGCATGTGCATAGATTAAGAAAATGTCATGGATATGTACAGAAAATAACCCAAAAAAGGATAAAAGAATATTGCCTTTATACCTAGGGTACTGGATTCAAGGGAATAGAAGATAGCTGTATTTCTGCATACCTGGATACTGCGAACAATTACAGGCACCACACCTTAGGAAGGACATATTATTCTTGGAGGGACTAGAATTCTGTGTTACATTATGAGGAGAGGTTGCCGAAACCAGGGTTACAGTCCCGGAAATTTATAAGGCTTAGAGTTGATTTTATTGTAGATTTCAAATCATCATGGAAAACCAAAAAGATAGATACAGAAAAACGCTGCTGCTTGGAGTGTCTAGGACAAGATGAGTATGTCTAAAAATTAGAGCTAGGCCTTTCAAGAATGAAGTTAGGAGGTAATTCTACATGCAAAGAATGGTAGAAATTAAGAACTCTTTGGCAAATGGCAAGCAATGTTACATAAAATGTTAATTTTAAATCCAAGATTGAAGATTTTTGGTAGCCAAAGGTATTAAGGATATGGTGCAAGGTTGTAGTGTCATAGATAACAGTGCTGTGGTGTCAACCTTTTACAATTTACATAAATGACTTGAATAAATGACCAACAGTATTGCTAACTTTGCTGATGATATAAAGATATGTAGAAAAATAGGTTATGAAGAGACTATAAGGAGGCTACAAAAGAATAGGTTAAGTGAATGAGCAAAGGTCTAGCACCTGGAGCATTATGTGGGAAAATGTGAAATTGTCTCCTTTTACAGGAAAAAACATAAGAGAAAGACATATTATTCTAAATGGAGAGAGATTGCAGAGCTCTGATTAAAGAAATCTTGGTGTCCAAATGCATGATTCACAAAAATCTGGTCTGCAAATACAGCAAGTAATTGGAAGAGCTAACAGAATGTTATTGTTTATTGCAAGGGGAATTTTATATGAAAATAGGGAGGTTATGCTTAAGTTATATTGGGTATTTGGTGAGACCACACCAAGAGTGCTGTATACAGTATCGGTTTCCCATGGACCTTTGGCTTGCTTGCCATTTGCAGAAAGATTCTTAATTTATACCATCCTATGCTTGCAGAACTACTTCCTAACTTCACCCCTGAAAGGCCTGTTACACAACTGACAATTTTAAATCTGTGAACAACACAATTGAGTGACATGATGCTCTAGAACAAGCCTTTCACATGAAACGCCTCTCTAAACCTCTAACAGAGGGCAACGCTCTGTTCCCAATGTTACCATCTATTAAATCTGCCAGTGTTTGTCAATAGTTCTAAATATTTCTGACAGAAACAGTTAAATGCTATTAAACATGAAATGGAAACATGTTAAAAATCTTTAAATTATGGAATTTTAAAAAATCAACAAAAAATAATTAAAACATATTTCAATTATTAAAAACATTACAAGATTAAAAGAAAAACAAATGATTAAAATAAATAACATATCTTTTCATTACCTCCCCACCCCTCCCTGCCCTGCCAAAACAGGAATTGCCATTGAACCCATTATGCAGGTTCTGAGAGCATTCCCCAGTAAATGTGCTGGGGAATCTCAGCAAGATCTAGCAATGCTACTGGATTGTGCAGAGTCCAATAGTCTAATGGTCGAACGCTGCCATGCAATTGCTGGCAGAACTCAGGCGGTAACTAAATGCCAGAACAGCTGACATTTCCCAGCAAAATCTACGGCATTTTGTAGCAGCTTCCATCTCTTGAATAAAAAAGCAGCTTACAGACAGGTGTCAATTCTCCTCTTGAGTCAAGTGCTTAGAAGTGTGAAAGAATGCCTTGCAATTTGATTCTCTCATCAATCCACTACTCCCACCTAGGTCAAAGGTTCCTGGGTCCACTGGACATCTTGCCTGACACTCAATACTGACATCAGAATCTCAGCACATGGGGAGTGAATCAAAGGAGTGGGAAGCTTGCTCATTTGCATTAATTCCAAAACAGCTCTAAAACTCTCACCATACTGCTCATTACTGCACTTCCTTACAGAATTTAACAACACCTCTTTTTATATTCTCATTACCAGAAGTTTTTAGCTTTTTGCAGAAGGCTAACAGTTCATCTTACATCCGGGCAATGTCCAGGACAAAAAAAATCAAGACCACAGCAGGGAACAAATTCTTCATTTCTTTATTGACATAATTCCTGAACAAATATGTTTATGTTCTTGACAGGGTGCTAAGTTGGTCCTGGACTCTCTCAATGATAAAGCTATTTGGCTAAGTCCATTCAACAGTCAATCAACAAAGTGAAATAGAGTCTGTCTCATCTTCCACATACAGGGCAAAAGGGACACAGGCTGAGGCATGCAAGCTAAAATGAAATTTGAGACAAGTCTTTACCAATCCTCTTATGTCTTTGTGCATGGGCAGTTTTTGTCACTCAGGGACTGACAACTTATTCATCTCAACAACACATAACAAGATGGTTGTCAATCAGAGCAGAGTCTATTTTTGATGAGATTAAACAAACCAGGCAAATGCATTACTCAAAAGGTAATTCCACTGATGTGTAAATATGACTCAGTTTTCTGCCACAACCTTGCCAGATGCTTTTCAGTCTGTGATATTTCAAGTTAAAAGAGAATGCACATTTATTGAAAAAACAAAATCCATGAATGTGAACCATTCAAAATTTGCATTTCTTTCTCTTTAAGTGCTTGATTAGCACCAATTCAATTATCTCCCTTTAATATTATAGAGCTGCTACACTATATACAGTTCTGTGAAGCAGTGTAAATATGCTAATGTTCAATGTCATATACTCAGACTTCAGAACACCGATGACCATAATGTCCATTCACTTTAAATGAAACTATAAATTTTAGTACGTATTTTCATTAATACTCCTATGAACAGCATTGAGGTGTTTCTACTATGTTAAACACGCATTATGAATGCCGTTTGTTATTAATGATATCTGTACTCTCTACACTGTTGAAAAAAAATCATAATCGGATTGGGTATGTAATGTTCAACCAATCAGGCCTGGGTGAGGATAGTCTGGCTGGATAACATAGCGTGTGATGGAGTGTCAGCTATTGCATTTCACTTAAGTGACAGCTCTCTGCTATTCTTGCAGCCAGGCAAGCAACTGTCAAATGCTGCAAGTATAGCAAAAGTACAAAGCAGAAGATCAAATTGCAGCCGAAACTCTGAATGAATATTGATAATGAGCTTGGCTGTTACTAAACTGAGCATAGCAGGCTAGCTGGAAGACAGAAACTGTAGCATTTTTGGGACTGATTTCATAGTAATTGTTCTCCCCTCCATTTCTAATGCACACAGTGGAGATTTTTGTGTGTCATTAGCAGTGACCAAGTGATTTTGTTTTAGAATGGTTGTAACTAATGCAAATATATTTTCTTAGTTAATTCATTCATGGAGACAATATATGGTATGAGCAAAAGAGCCTTTGGATTTATAGATTGTTAATTGGCAGCAGGAGTGATTGTTGTTGGATAAAGCATAGCTGTTTCTGACATACTGTATATAACAGGTATAATTATTGCTATATAGGTAGCAATAACTATCTGCATATATTGTTAATGTTACCAAAATGCAAAATTATAAACTGACTAATGTACACAGTCAACAGCTGTAAATCTGGAAAACATACTTCTTTTCTAGTCTTCTCCACTACACCACCACAAAATAAACTAGACTTAACAGCTCAACAGTATGTGCCCCTGACACCAATAAACATAATAGATGGCTTCTGCAGCATCCTTCGCATGTAACAAATCTCACATCATGAACTTCAATTATATATAACTGTGAATAAACCACATACATCTCTCAGCATTAATTTTAGATCAATATCCTATTAATCCATAAAATATAGATCAATATCCTATTAACTGCAAGAGAAATTGCAATTATGCTTTTTCAGAATGTTCCCCTGATCAACAAACTTAACAATTGCTATCTCTGTCTTACTATTTTCTTTATGCTTTCCATTTTCTTGTCCTTACACACCCATTATCACCACTCTCACTGTGGCTCCCTGTGAACACCAGACTTACTCTTTTCTCTGCTTATCCTATCAACACAAGGAAGTCATTGCTTCTGACCTTCCCACCCAGCCACTGTGGTTCTCAGGCTGTCATGCTGCACCTACGTCATAGTGGACTGAGCTGGCATCAGAACGTCCAAACCTGAGGCGACGTCATGCCTGGAATCGTCAGACTCTTTAAATTGCCTGCACACAGCAACACAACCCTCACTAAGGGCATCCAGTTCAATACATGCCAAATTCAGGCCACTTAGCAGCTCCATGCACAACCAAAGTCTTATAGATATGACACCCTTTTCTCTCCCACCAAAACAGCATATAGGTACGGCAAGTAATTAGGAAGGCTCACAGAACATTATCATTTATTGCTAGGGGGAATTGAAAACAAAAATAGGAATGTTATGCTTCAGTTAGATAGGGCATTTGTAAGATTACATCTGGAGTACTGTGTCCAGTGTTGGTCTCCTTATACATGGAAGGAAGTCAATACACTGCATGCAGTTCAGAGAAGGTTTACTAGATTGACATTAGAAATGAGTAGATTGTCTCATGGGGAAGATTGCACAAGCTGAGTTTATATCCACTGGTATTTAGAAGAATTATAGTGCCTAAATTGAAACATGTAAGATCCTGAGGAATCTTGACAAGGTGGATGTTGAGAGGATGTTTCCTTTCCTGGTGAAATCTAGAACTAGATTTCCCTTAAAAATAAGGGGTTGCCCATTTAAGAAAGAGTTGAGGCAGACTTGATAGAGTGGGTGAAAGGTTACCAGGGAGCTGACATTACAATCAAATCAGCCATGTTCTTATTAAATGGTGGAGCAGGCTTGATGCACAGAGTGGCTTACCCTTGTCTTAATTCATATGCTTGTATATTTTCAGGTACTGATCTCTGTCTTGAATATAGTCAGTGACAAAACATCCTCTTGGGTAGTGAAGTCCAAAATGCCCTACCCTCTGAGTGGCAAAACTTCTTCTCAGCTCATTCCTGGATGGTTGACCTCTCATAGTGATACTGTGACCCTGGTTCTGAACACCACAACCAGCAGAAACATCCTCCTTCCACCTACAAGACCTGTAAGAATTCACAACTTTAACCCTCCAAATATTGCCTTTTCATGTGCAATTTCTAATTCCTTGGTTATAAGTTATTGAATCTTTTAGTAACCTCTTGTGGGTGCAACCTTTACATGCTTTGACTGAACTTTTGAGTCTCCTCCTCTCTAGAATCTTGCCTGAAGGCTAAAGCCAAGCCCTTAGCTTAAGATGGGCTCTCCTTAGATGCCATCTGACCAGTGCCAGTGCCTTGCTAGCTGGACCATGATCACCGCTTATTTCTATGGAGAGAGTCCCTGTCTTCACTATGGTCTCTTCTCCAGGCATACCATTGATCCTCTTCCCAGATAGTCAAACAGTGGCTACCAATTTCTGATTCTCTATTCTCCTCTTGTTAAAACAGTGGTCCTAGTGTGGCTGTGTCTGTGAACTCTAGACTTCTGGAGCCTCTCTGACCAGTGTCCTTCTTGGGCAGGATTGGTGCACCACATAGCTTGAGAGGCTCCAGGATCCCATCATTGACCTACTTGTTCAAACTTGATGCCTATTGATTCAAATTTATGGCTGTGGTTCTCGGTACATAGGTCTGCTCCATAACCATGACAGGAAACTGGACCCATCTGTCTCCACTAGCAAGAGTAACCTGAAGTCCCTCCTACATAGCTGCTTGACATCTGTTTATTCTGTCTTAACAGCAAATGCTTCAGATATTATTAGACGCATTTAAAGATAAGATAAGGCAAGATATCTATATTAGTCACATGTAAATCGAAACACACAATGAAATGCATCTTTTGTGTAGAGTGTCCTGGGGGCAGCCGGCAAGTGTCGCCACGCTTCTGGCGCCAACATAGCATGCCCACAACTTCCTAACCCATACGTCTTTGGAATGTAGGAGGAAACCGGAGCACCTGGAGGAAACCCACACAGACATGGGGAGAACGTACAAACTCCATACAGGCAGCAGCCGGAATTGAACCCAGGTCGCTGGCACTGTAGTAGCATTATGCTAACCTCTACACTACCATGCCTGCCATTCTGCCCCATAACTTATCAGTTTGTAGCAGTGGCAATGCAAATAATTCCTGCTGTATCTTCAATAGATATGAAGGCTACCAGTTTATTGTTGATAACTTCTTCAGCAGCTCTACATTAAATTCCACCACATACCCTACTCTACCTCATCACTCACAGATTCCAGTGCATGCGTGATTCTCCATTGGGACTTTACCCTCATGCACCCAAGGTAAATGAGGATGACGAACTTTATCAACAGCTCCTCAGTGTACCCTCTCCAATGACAATTGAAACACCGAGTGACCTTGAATAGACAATTCGAGGTCAGTAACTTCCATAACAGCCACCGGCCACCACAAGGTCTCCTGCCGTTTCCACCTACGTGACTTTCATGTTTATGACTTTGGTATTAACATGTTCTACAGTTTCCCCACCAAAGATGCTCGAAGCATGTATGTGACTCAGCCTGAAAGAAGATCACTCAACCTTCACAATGTCAGTAAGTTTACTCGCTGCCCACACCTCATGGTCCTATTTTGATCACAGCTGTATCACATCTGTTTATGCCCTTTCCTAACTGGTCCCTATTGGCACATTTGGTTGTGTACCTCACAAAAATCCATGACAGCACTGAATTAAAATGTCCCATCAAAATTCTAACAATATCCTCGCCTTATCCACAAACTTTATTTGTCTCTGCTCCTGTTCTTGTTACTTCCTTCCTCTCTTCACATATGGCTACGTTGCTCTGTCCTCTCCCGGGTCCTCGTGATATCATTTGCTCTCAGAAATATCTCCAGTGGTTTCATGGCCAGAGCAGATGGCAGTGACCTCTCCTACCTTTCCAGTTCACCAACATGTGTTCTGCATCCACCACCTGCCACTATGATAGCTCTACTGAGAGAATACTGGTTTCTTTTCTCTGGCATATGGGAGGTTATCACCTTAATTCCTCAGCAACAACATCCCAAACCCATTGCCAGTGTTGCTGACTAGAAAGGCATGTAAACATTTTAGAGCTTGATATATAAAACATGATCCACATTAAATTCACACAACACAATGTGATCCCAACTGGCACTCAGCCCCCTTGTTGATCTGACTGTGGATCCAGGATAGCAAGAGTCCTTCTGACTTGGAAAAAATGCAGACCGTTCACCACCTCTGCCCTCGGCTACTCACCTTCAGTCACTACCTTCTTAGTAAAACGATATTTGCCTGTCCCTTTCCTACCTATCCCTAAGCCTCCTTGGCTCCTCCTCCATGCAGTTGATCACAGAATATCTACATACTGAGGGGGTACTGATGCTGCAATTCATGAGGCCTCTTCTATTGTGCACAGGATATTAATTGTAGAGTCATTTATACCCCGGATGCCAGCAACGCAGGCAATTTGGAGACAGCCCTCTCTTGCCATGCAGTAAGAAAGCGATAAAATTGCTTGCTTTGTGGAGTACTAGTCAACTTTCTTTATACGTGTAAAGTGATTGATACTGTTGATGTCTCTCCTGGGAGCCTGGAATGAGACTGAGGCTAACCTTTGCAGTGATTGGACCTGCCACACCTATCTCAAGAGAAACATGCAGCATAAATCTGTCATTGATCCCCTGGTGAATTGAAGTGCCAACTTGCTCTGACAAGTCCGTGAATGTTCACCATTACTGTATATTTGGTTGGCTGGGTTCTCTGACCTACACAAACAACTGTGCATGGGTCTTTCTCCTGGATTTAGGAAGCTGCCTCCAGCCAGCTGGAAGCCGATCCAAGAAATTCAAAGCCTGTAAAAAAAAAACTCCAGAATACAGATTTAATCTTGAGTTCACAAACAGCTGCTTTTCCCCAGATCCTTGGTTTTCCTCTAAGTATGAATCTACTTTCAATTTCCAGGAATCTATTTGTCAATTGATGAAAATGGAGTATTGTGTTCAGTTCTGGTCGCCTCATTATAGGAAGGATGTGGAAGCTTTAGAGAGGGTGCAGAGGAGATTTACCAGGATGTTGTCTGGATTGGAGAGCATGTCTTATGAGGATAGGTTGAGTGAGTTAGGGCTTTTCTCTTTGGAGGATGAGAGGTGACTTGATAGAGGTGTACAAGATGATAAGGGACATAGATCGAGTGAACAGTCCTGAGACTTTTTCCCAGGGCGACAATGGCTAACATGAGGGGGATATAATTTTAAGATGATTGGAGGAAGGTATAAGGGGGATGTCAGGGGTAAGTTTTTTACACAGAGAGTGGTGGGTGCATGGAATGCACTGCCTACAGAGGTTGTGGGGGCAGATACATTAGGGACACTTAAGAGAGTCTTAGACACATGAATGACAGAGAAATGGGGAGCTATGTGGGAGGGAAGGTTTAGATAGATCTTAGAGCAGGATAAAATGTTGGCACACCATCATGGGCCGAAGGGCCTGTACTGTGCTGTAGTGTTCTATGTTCTATGTTCGATGTACTTCTTTTCCCCAGTGCCAATATTGATAGAAATGAGTTTCCAAAGGGATATTTGCATATTTGGAACAGAGGGATGTAGGGTTGACCAAGAAGTATGATGGATGCTCTGTACCTGTTCACTATTATCTATACTGCCAGTCTCAGAGGTGAAAATACTTGTCAAATGGTAATGATTGAAGCTTCACCATTAAACACAGAAGGTGAATTAATGGATGAAAATGTGGATGAAGGTCAATCCCACACAACCTATTGGTGTTTGAAGAGAGCTTCTAACAGGGGAGAATGAGAATGTGGATGTCCTTCCAAAAGTAAACTCAGCTTTGGAATAGTATTTTCACACAATGAAAGCAACATGGTTTATCTGTCCAACACATTTGCCAATCTTAAAAATAGAAGCAGATGTATTAATCTCATCTAAATAGACAGGACTTCCAAGGCTGAAAGACTGCATATTTGAATATAATATTTTTAAGGACTAATCAGCATGGTAACAGATGAGATTTAAAGGTTTTTGTTGATATCAATAAAATTTGCCAAATCTGATCATAACAAGGACTTGTCAGACAGGTTCGGGTGCAAGGAACTGCTGAAATCTATTGATTTAAGTGGCATCTTTGGATAAAGATGAGGAGGAGAAAGAAGGCAGAAAATCAAAACAAGAAAGAGAGACTTGGGTTTAAATGGCAATTTTAGCACCTTGTTCAGAGGGTGTCAAAGTGCTTCGCAGACAATGAAATGTCTTTGAAGTAATCTCACTGTAGCTGCTTGGAAAATGTTGTGCAATTGGTACATTAGGCAGTCACGGTAGTGTAGCGGTTAGCATAACGCTATTTCAGTGCCAGCGACCCAGGTTCAATTCTGGCCAGGTTTGTACAATTCCAGGTTTGTACATTCTCCCTGTGTCTGCGTGTGTTTCCTCTGGGTGCTCCGGTTTCTTCCCACATTCCAAAGACGTACAGGTTAGGAGTTGTGGACATGCTAGGTTGGCGCTGGAAGCGTGGCGACACTTGCGGGCTGCCCCCAGAACACTCTATGCAATAGGTGCATTTCACTGTGTGTTTTGATGTACATGTGACTAATAAAGATATCTTATCTTATCTTGTCTTGTCTTGTCTAATCCTAAAATGTTGTGCTATTGGTACATAGCAAGCCTCCACAAACAGCAATGAGAGAAGAGCTGAATAATCTGTTTAAATGATGTTAACTGAGGGGTAATCATTCACCAGGACAAACATCTGCTCTTCTTCAAAATAGTGCCATGGAATCTTGAGATCACATCTAAAAGTTGGTATCTTAAAGAATGTTGCACTCCCTCAGTAGAGCACTGGAGCATCAGCCTGGATTTCTGCGTTTAAGTGGATTTGAACACATAAACATCTGACCCAAAGGCAAGATTGCTACCAATCGAGCCACATCAGCTATTTCTGTCACATTTCTCTAATCCGCAGCCGTTTTGCCTGAGGTCCCCCACAATACCCAACTGGGTTCAAGAGAAACATTACCTTTGTTCAGTTCTTGGTTTCAGAAATGATTTATCTTACAGACAATGTAATCAACTCCCTAAGGTATCAATCATCCTAGTTTAGTAGTGAAGATTAGAGGCCTACAGAAGGTTCAGACATATTCCCAGATGATATAAGTTCCACTGAGACATTATACGGATAGAAAGGACAGAGGTCCCCAGGGAAACTCAGGAATTACCCCAACATATCCTCTTGTCATTAGAGTGATGGGAGGAAGATCAGCAGAAATCAAAAGGCCTGTGACAAATTCCCTGAAGAATCAATTCTGCACCTAGAAGAAATAGGATATATCATCTTCTTCAGCACCAGGAACGTAACAGCCTGCAAGCATCAGAGCAAACCCACACAGTGTAAACTACAAAACCCAGAACTTGTGCATGTCTCTAACGGCATGTTAAACTGGCAGCATGAGTGGTTCATGTATGTTTTGTGTGTGGACCCCAGTAGACATTTTCTAACATACATGAAGCTCAGGGCATCATTTGCAATCAATCAGCCCTTGCAAAGAAAATGGACACAGAGTTTTTTCTCAGCTGCTCCTGGTACTTTGACAACAGAGGGAGTCGAGGTAGGAAGGATTGGAGAGGACCAAGGTGGTAGCTGTTATGGATGACAGGGATTGGAGAGGACCAAGGTGGCAGCTGTTATGGATGACAAGGCCAGGGTGACCACAGGTAGTGAGGATTGTTTCATATGTAGGTCTGGATCATGCTGGTAAATGCCAGCAGTGCTCATGGAGTCCAACTGTAGAGCAGAAGTCTGCTGTGGTTCCCCAGCATTAATGCAGCTAGTGTACCCTCATAAATTGGACCAGGTTTGAGCAGACACAGGAGTTGTGAACCCATTCCGCTGAATAGTAAGCTGAAAGTGAAGAATAAGGTGAATTTATGTTTGTTTTAATATTTAAATTATTTAATAGTATACTGTTTTTAGTTAATCTTACTTTATATTTTACAATAATTTGATTGTTTATTTCACTTTCAATTGCTTTAAATTTTTTTTTGAAATCAGGGACATTCAGGAAGAGTGATCTACTTTGACAAATGGCAAAGCAGGGGATAGAATTTTCCAATCTATCAAAGCTTTGTGGGTCACATACATCAACTGACTGTGCTCTATGAGGTTATGCAGCCACTGAGAGCCTGGCTGCTTGGCTCCAGGAATCTCCTGGACAGCAATGTCGGCCTTGTAAATCTGGAGAAAGTAGATACATAGCAATGGGGAGTGGAAGTAGTGAGTACAGCTGCAGACCACTCAGGAAAATCCCAGCCGGTTGATCTCCATTTGATGTGAAAATGACCCATTCTCAGCCAATACTGATATGCTACAGGAAACAACCTGTGGTGCTGTGGCTCAGTGGCATATCCTGTTCCAAAAAGTCAGCCACCAAAATTTTACACAAACAAAATTTCCACCTGGAGGGAGATGATGTGTCCACTGCAACCATACATTTGTGTCCAAACATCATTGGTTACCTTGACTACATAGCTGGCAATATAACCAGGAGATCTGAACCCTCAAATAGCTGCTACATCTTTAAGTTCTTTGACCAAACTTTGCAGGAACATTTGAAGAAATTGGGATCTCTACTGCTGATTTATTTTTGGGATGCAGGTGTTGCTGGCAAGGCCAGCATTTTTGCTCAGTCCCAATTGCATCAGGAAGGCTGTGGTGATCCACCTTCTTAAATTGCTGTGTTCCTTCCAGTGAAGGTACTCGCAGAACGTTGTTGGGTAGGGAGTTCCAGGATTTAGAAGAGGTGATGATGAAGCAATGGTGATGTACTTCCATGATCAGAGGGTGTGTGACTCAGAAGAGAAGCTGCATTTTGTGGCATATGTCTGTTGTTCTTATCCTTGGTAGCAGAGGTCACAGGTTTGCAAGGTGTTGTTGGAGAAGCCTATTGAGTAGATCAACAAAGGGTATTAGAACATAGAGCATAGAACAGTACAGCACAGAACAGGCTCTTTGGCCCAATGTTGTGCCGACATAGCTAATCCCTTCTACCTACAGAATGTCCATATCCCTCTATATTCTTCTCATTGTATTGTATGGATGAATGAGATGAAGAAAGTGGTAACTAAGATGGATCATACAGACCATTCTCATTAAGTCAGAGCTTGTGATCTTTACTTTGAAGTCGATAATGATCCAATATTTGAGGCTGGTTATCAGGGCACATCATTGATTGTACTGGACCATCTTCACGTTTGGTTCATTGAGATGATAGTCGTCAAGACAACCGAGGACATGCACATCACGATCATCAGGTCAACCAGAGCTTTTGGCAAAATCAGAAATTTCTGCATCTTCAACTGAAGCTGGTGTAGTAAAGGGGGATCTTTAAATTACAATCCATTGTGATGTTTCAGTCAATACTTAGCTACGTCATGTGTATTCTATGAGAAAATCACCAGATGAGTTGGATTTGTAAATAAGGAAATACTAGTTGGACATTTTTGTTGGTAATTCAAGAATCTCTGTTATATTTTATGTGTGTAGTTCATGTTTACTTTCATCCAAATTAAGGAGAAAGCTCTGTGGTAACTTGAGGGTGGATTTTAGGACCCTGTGTTGCAGTTCTAATTTTTTCCCTCCAATAAATGAATGTACAAAATAAAAACGGCATTTTATACGAAGCTGTTGAATCACTAATGTTATTTTTACTCAATGTTTGAATAGAAACACCATGGCTCCATCCTCAACTTCTCACAAACCTAGGACAAGCATAGCAGGTGGATGGAAACACTATCTGTGAGCACCCCACAAGTCACAGATCATCTTGACTTGAAGATCTGTAATGTTGTTCCTTTTCTGTCACTCACTCAAGATTCTGCACCTCATTATCTAATGGGTATTTTCACCCCATAGATCGAATGGGTTCAAGAAGGCCATGACCACTTTCAGGAATGGCTGGGGATGAGCAGTAAATACTGGCCTTAATGCCCACATGCTGTGAATAAATGAATTAAATAAAAATCTCTTTGCACGACAGGCTTTGAACAGTAGAATAACCCTGGAGAAGGATTAATCACATTGTAGAATATAAAGGACAGGGTTGCCACTAAATTAAACCTGCTGTTGGCAGAATTGCTCTTAAGTGGTGTTTCCTGCTCTTTAGTATTTAAGAAAATGTTTTAGGCCATCAGTTTACAAGTCATTTCAGCTTGAAAATAACATTTTGTGTCTGTCCTGTAATCAATTAACAGGAACTGTAGTAATTTTGAATTTTTGAAATTCCTCTGCAGACTTGCACTCCAGAATCATGTCATCAACTTAACTCTATCATCCAGTTTTATGTTAATGCCCATTTCATTTTGATTCAATTGCTCGACATATGTATTTTAAAAAATTCCCGTTACATTCATTTTGTTTCTCCTAGTAGTGCGTTATTCTTCTCTTTAACTTAAATGAAGTTTTTTCTTTGTGCATGAGTATAAATAGTAAACACTGCAAACTCCACCACCATGAGGATTGTCACTGTGAAGCCCCATTCTGTCCTCACCTTACTCTTACACGTGGATGTTTTCAGCAGATGTCACTGATGATCAGAGACAGCAATGTTAGCTAGTTTTCCAATTCTTAGCCTGCAGCAGCTGGAACTTATTGTATCAATCCTACTGCCATCCTACATGAGATCAACTAACTGAGCTCAAATCAAGAACAGAACTGGGATTTGCTGGTCCATGTGGCCCAGTTTTTTGGTCCCTAGCCTAAGCCAATGGATGAACTGCTGGCCAAAAAGTTTCACTCTCAGGTTAACAGCAGATATATTTTCCTTTGGCTCCAAAGCAAGGAAATTTATAATAATTTGCATCAAAAAAATCTTCTTGTTATTTGGCAGACACTGAGAATTCCTCAGCAGAGCATGCCTGGCACCTGCTGTTCACTGCTGGACAATTTGTGTGAGGGAATTGAAAGCAGGCGCTTGGCTTAAAAAGTAACCTGACCCAATTTTGGGTTGGATGCTTTTCAGGAATTCTTGGAATGTGGGATATTGGTCCCCAAAATTTGGCCTTGTTGTACCTATAGTATGCTTATGGAATTAGCAAACCAGAGTTCAATTCTAATATTTTCATATTTGTAATGCCATTTCTAAATTTCCTAATCAATCCAAACTTGCTCAATGTTTTACTTTGGTCACTATGAATAAAGTATCACTTTAAACAACGTTGAAATCATAAGCAAGTAAGAAAGCATAGCATTTGTTTTTCAACTGGTAATTAGGCAAAATTCAATTTGTCTGTGGTTAGTCATGCTAGCAATCACCTCTGCTGAAATCATGCCAGTTCCAAGATTGCATCAGGCACTTCTGTGTGTGATTCAAGTCAGGGCATTTGACATGTTCCCAGCATCAGGCATGCGCCCAAAGACATCACTAATCATCCAACACATGTTTCTGCCCACATGGACATAAATTGGAGTAGAAATCTCCAAGCTAAGGCTGAGGAAAACTGAAGAGAATCATACAGTTTGATGTTTTTTCTCCACTATCTAAAGGGATCTGACATTGGAAGATGTGTTTGGGTAGCTCTAGAACTCACTGTTCTAGAACTCAGATACCTTCCAAAGTATTTAGAGTATGCTAGAAATAAGTGGAAATGTTTGGTCTTGCATTTAGCTGCATATTAATGGGTACTCTGCTGGAAGTACTCTTTAACTCAGCCACTCAGGGTAGGTTGGGGACCTTTCAGGCAGGAGGCAACAACAGGGCTACAGCAAAAAAATGTATTCTCAGAGAGCTTTTGCCACCTCTTACTTGATCTTCTCTGAAGTTCAGGATTTCCAAGACTGTCAGGCACTCATTGCTAGTCTGGACCCCTGCACTGCTAGTCTAACAATATAACTGCTGTGCCACCATTATAATCAGTCCACTACTAAACATTTTCAGCAGCCACACTATTGGGAAGGTTGGATCCTGGAGAACAAGAACTATCATTTACTTTTCTGGCTTCTCACATTAATTTGCATTCGTACCAAAGCAGCTGAGTGTCAATACAGTGCCAATACAGCCACCAAATACCAAAATTGTTGTGAAAATGCCACTGGTCTTAAAAAAAAGATTCTGTTGCCTGCATCACTCTGGGGACACTGGCAATTTATGTCAATGAAGTGAGGAGACTTCATCATTGTGTGCTATATGCTGCAGAACCTAGCTGACCATAGCTGGTAATAGAGGAAGAGCCATGGCAGATCTGGAGCCTGAGAGACATGAGGCAGAGCCTGAAGTATAGGAGGAGCAAGTGGAGCTGGGAGGCTACCAGGGAAGTCCTCAATAAATAGTAAGAGCCTCATCTCCGAACAGAACAAAAGAGGGAGACAATGCCTGCTTGGACTATAAAGGACTCTCTCATATGTTGAATTTGATAAGGTAATGACTAAACCATACACTCCAAAAGCTACCCAAGTGACCATCTCCACACTACTGTCCTTAAAACCAATACAGTACATCCATAATATGCTGCTGGAGTCTATGAGATGTCCAAGTCCAATCTTTACCTGTGTTACTTTTAGACTTGACTATCCCAATGTGTTCCTAATCATGCTTCATCTTTCTTCCCTCAGAAAACTAGAGGACTTTTAAACTCTGTTAGCCATATCCTAATTCATACCAAGAACTTTTCACTGATCATACCTGTATTACCTGACTCCTGGTTAATCAATGTTTTAATTTTAAAATTCATAGCCTGCTTTACAGGTCATCCCACTCCCAATCTCTGTAATCACCCCCATTCCTACCAATCCTTTGACATACCTGAGTTTCTCCAGTTCTGATCACTTGATCATCCCCAAGTTTGATTACACTTCTAATGGTAGCCCTAACTTTACTTGCTAGGCCCTAAGCTCCAGAATTCCTTGCCTAAGTCCCTTTATCTCCCAACTTCTCCTTTGTCCTTTAAGGTGACCTATCTCTTTGGTCAAACTTTTAATCATCTACCCTTCTGTGGCTTACTGACAAGAATTTATTGATAATACTCCTGTGAAGTGTCATTGCATATTTTACTCTGTTAAAAACATTCTGCATTTTAAATACATATTTAATTTTTTAAAAATCAATCATGCATTCACTGGCATGCTATTTTGCAATTTCTGTAATTATCTTATTACAAATATTGAAACTGTTAAGCTGTAAATTATTGAGTCTAAACCAGATACACGGGAATTAAAGGCTTTTAAACTGCACATGTTATTAAATGAATATGTAGTGTTTCAAAAGATAAGATTTTACAAATAGTCAGCCCAATTGATTATCTTCTTAAATATGCCGAATTAACTTAAAACTCTATAAAAACAATTAGGATACAAGCCTCAATGAAATATCAGTCAGGTACATTACTATTTTCATAGCAAATACCCAAAGGTGATACTAAATGGCACTATTTAGTTTGAGTTGTATTGGAACATTTAATTTACAAATTGGTAGCATGTGTTTGATTCATGAAAGAAATAAATAATCGGATAATAGGATTTAAAGACAGGAAATATGGAGTGAGATACCATCAGGTCCAATGGTGTCTGAAGGAGAAAAGACAGTTTAATGCTCTCTGCCTTTCCCACTTTGGTATTGATAGACTTCTGCATCTCCAGTTTTTAACACTTTTATTTCAAGTATCTAGCATCCACTATTTTTGCTTTTCAGGCCCAAAGATATAATTCATTACCAAGTTGTGGGATAAGGATTCCATGAACAACAGGGAAATCATTTGCAACTGCTTTGCATCTAAGTGAATTTACAGTGTTGCCACATAATGCCCTCCTAAACAGCAGGTTAATGGGCTGATATTTAAGTTTTTAAGTAAATTTCCTAAAATACCACTGACAGCTCATTCATCAAAATACTGCACTTGAACAGTGATTAAAAACACAGGAAATTGTAGAATGTACTAAAGTCACAACTTCTGAGAAAAGTTAAAGAAACCAGAGAAATACAGGTGCAAGTTGACAGGAAGAAAATAACATGCATTCATCAATGATGGTGAGATTTTCTAAAATACATACAAAGCACTCATTTGACAAGATAGCAGTCAAAGTTCATTCTGACTTGCTGTAACCACTGCTACCTGGCTTTTCTGCAATGTTTTACAATTCCATCCTGCAGGCCATCAAAGCTCAAATCAGGATGTTTGCCAAGGAGAATATATTGAAAAAAACTCAGTTTATTATATGTCAGTGATTCAACCTGTGACAAAATGTTTCATATCCAATTCGTTTATACAAAAGAGATGTTGCAGTTTGAATAATTGTGCATAGAATTTGTATAAGTTGTGTAAATGATTGACTAGAGAACAATTCCTTGTATGGATCATATCAGACTTGAAGATTGTCTGGTCTTGATGGGAAAGGAACTTTTTTTTTTCTGCTGCATTTTGCTGTTTTCTTCACAGCTGGCTTTGCTTTCCCAGATATGGCTGTTGTCTTCTTGGGGGCGGGTGGGGGGTGGGGGGGGGGGAAGTGGTGGGGTTGATATTTTTAAGAATTTTCTAACCAAAGGTTGTTGATATTTGCCTTCATCATTCCCAAGGCTGTGGGTAACTGTGACTATTTTTTGAGGTTATTATTATACTTCTATACAAATCCAGTTGTTACTTTAAAATTTAGGAATGTGCTGGTTGATCTTCATACCACTGTCATAATACTGCAGCCAAAGACTTCCTGGTAACTCACAAGTTCAATGATTGATGGTGGGTGTGACACTGATGAGGTTAGTTCACTGAATAGTTAGTATTGTGTCCAGCACATCTTCACCACTATACCGGCAGCCATGTGGAGGATGCACCCAATCTCGGCAGCAGGATAGGTAAACTCATGAGGATGTAATGGGAAATTCAATCATGAATCACAAAGTACGCCTTTGAGATCAGCTGACCAGTAACAGCTCCTTATCCTGTGTGAAAACATTTGATGAAATAAGCCCAAAGAATGTAAGAAATAACTGCAGGAGGAAGTAACGCAGCCCCCTGATCCTCCTTCGCCCTCTCCACTTTTTTGCCTGATCTCAATATCCTCTTGGTTTCCCCAGTGTCCTAAATTCAATCAGGCTCAGCCTTGAGTATACTGAATAACTGAGCATCCACTGGCCTCTGAAGTGGAGATTTCTGAAGACTTATAGCCCTCCAGGTAAAAATATTTCTTTGGAGACACGAGAGAGATTGTAGATGCTGGAAATCTGGAGCAACACACAAAATGCTGGAGGAACTTAGTGGGTCAGGCAGCATCTATGGAGGGAAATGGACAGTCGATGTTTCGGGTTAAGACCCTTCATCAGGACATCCCAGTCCTGATGAATGGACTCGACCCAAAATGCCGACTGTTCATTTCCCTCCATAGATGCTGCCTGAACTGCTGAGTTCCTCCAGCATTTTGTGTGTTGTTCTAAAAAAAAATTCTCTTCTTCCCTTTCAAAGTGTTGTTCCCTTAATATGAGACAATACCTCTAGCTTCCTCTGGCTAGGCCTTTCACCTGGAAGAAGCTGCTTCATAGAGTCATAGAGCACTGAAATAAGCCCTTTGGCCCACCAAGTATGTACCAACTGCCAATAAGTCATTCACTTTAACTCTACATTTATCCCATTTTATTCTTCCCATGTTCTCATCAACACCCCCTCAGAATCAAATACTCACTTATACACTAGGGGCAATCTAGAATAAGAACGTAAGAATGTAGACCCACAGTGAACGATTCAGAAATGGCTTATTCCCCTCCACCATCAGATTTCTGAATGGTCCAGGAACCCATTATTCCTTTTGTTTGCACAATTTAGTTCTGTAATTTATAATAATTTTATGTCTTTGAACTATACTGCTGTCGCATAGCAACAGATTTCATGTCATATAGGTCAGTGATAATAAATCTGTTTCTGATTCTGATTCTGGGGAGCCGGCTATGGCACTTGGTCCCTCAAGCCTACCCCATCATTCATGGCTGATCTGCCTCAGGCATCATTCCTCTTCTGTGCCAGTTCCCCATAGCCCTCAATTCACTGATGTATCTACATCCTCTTTAAATACCCCCAATGAAGAGAATTACAGAGATCCCCCGCCCTTGTTGAGAAGAAATTCCGACAAACTCAATTTTAAATGACTGTCCTATCTTGTAACTATGTGCCCTTGTTCGAGACTCTCTCACTGGTGAGAACATTTCTACATACTACCAATCATGCCCCCTCAGGATCTTGATTGTTCCAATAAGATCACTCCTCATCCTTATAATCTCCGAAAAATATAGATCCAATTTCTTTGGCCGTTCATGATCAGACAAACCTCTCATCCCAGGAATTAGCCTAATGAATCACTTTTGAACTGCCTTCAATACCAGTATATCTTTTCTTATATAAGGGGACTGATACTGTGCACAGTATTCCAGACGTGGCAAACTAACCTGCCGACCTGCATATCTTTGGGATGGGGGAGAAAACTGGAGAACCCAATGGGAAATCCATGTGATCACAGAGAGAATAAATAAACTCCACACAGACAGCACCCGAGGTCAGGATTCATCTTGGGTCACTGGAGCTGATGTCAATGTGCAATGAGCATCTCATTTTGAAAGTGAAATTAAATCAACATTTTGAGACATAGTTAAACAAAGAGGACATCACACAGAAAGTTTGAAACTGCAAATGAATGGAAGTGTCACAACTGGGACATCATTTTTATTTCCACTGCTTCACCAATAGTGATCTTCACGTGCTGTCCTTCACAGACGGGTATCACTGACAAAGATCAAAACACCTCTCCAAGCTGTGGCTCTGATGATGACCATAAACAGACCAATCATAGCACAGGTCCCCACCTGGCTGTTTGATAGCCTAGGAGGCCCCAATAAATGATGCTGTTTAATCCCTCTCCCCCCTTGGTTTTCCACTCCCCTCTCAATATCCTCCCTCACCCCATTTCCTCCCCTCCCTCTCCTCCCATTTTCCCGTGGCTGCTACAGAGAGAGTACTTTAGCAGCAATATCCTGAATGCTGGCAGGCAGCACAGAACCGGGACGTGAGCTCAGGCAGCAGCTACCCTCTCTGAACACCCAATCTGGCTCCTAACTCTTTTAAATGAGTGGAAACCATCATAACAATTTCTTAAAACAAGGGCATTCCAATTTGGCAAATTGTTTTGCTGACACCCAGTATGGAATAGGGCAAAAGGAAGCACACACTTTACACGTCAAAAATGGATGAAATCCATTTTCTCAGCATGTGTCTCTTGTTCTCAGGTTGAGACTGAGAATCAATTTTCAGATTCTATGAGGTGCATAGGGAGACAGAGAAACGGGAAATGTATAGCAAAGGCCTTAAGTGGAGGCCAGACATGCACAATTGAAAGAAAAAACACATGCAAGGATGAATCTGTCCAATTGATTTCTGTCCACCTTTATGATGCAATGTTGGTGCAAGTCTAGCACTAAGTGACTTGCCTAAGTTGTGGTGTGGAGAATGGTCTGGCATGGAACAAAGGGACCTAAAAATGAAGAGTGGGGGAAGAGAATTAACTTCAAAGTTGAAACATAGGAAAGCTGTACTTTGCAAATTATTTAGTAGTTACTAGACAAAGTAACAGATCATGAGAAAGAAATAGGTTTACAGCATTTAGAGGAAACAATACTGTATATTATGTCCTGAAATTTGGAAAACTGTTCTGAAATATGTTCCAGATACAAATCTTCCAATAAAAACATCTGTTGAAAAATCAGAAGTCATTATGTTTCTGCAAATCACCTCATATTGAACTGATATTCACTGGTATGTATGAATGATTTTGATTATCTACTTATTCTTAAAGAATGGATATGGCTAACAAGTATTTATCGGTTATATTCTTAGTGAAATAGATTCCATAACTAAGATTTGCATTCCATGTGGTATTTCACACTAAAATCTAATTCAAATAAGAATAGGATATGGTTGATGCTTTGAAATGACTACCTTTAACACATATAAATTTAAGAAAATATGGAATCTAGAAATGTGTTCTAGAAATACATATATTATTGTTGTGGTTACCTGAAGTGCATAGTATTCAATTTACTCTTGAAATGCACTCATTGCAACTAAAAGAGAAGTTGATGTGTATATATAGCTGCATAAAACAATAGTAGATTATTATCACAATGCATAATGAACATCATATCATTTGTTCATAATCAAATCTTTGAAGGCTTCATTGATCTGACCCAAACATTTTGATGCATCACTATTAGTTAACAATTTATCCAATTTAAAGAGGGAGGAAAACAAAGACCTAAAAATTTGATGTGGTTACATTGTCATATATTTAAATATGCTAGAACTAAAGGAAAACTTTTAAACTTTTGTACCATTCCCTCCTTTCATTTCCTTGCAACATCCATTTTGTTTTTTTGTAAATAGTGAAAGGTTCATCCCGTTTTTTATAAACTTAAGAAGATAGTTGTATATCTTGGTAACCAAAACATTTCCTGATTAATGTTAGCCACTCACCAACCCCTTGACCTGACAGATGACAGCTAACAAAAATAATGTTGTTATTATTTAAAACAAAGTACTACAAGATTCACAGGAATCTCTATAGATTGCTTCTTAGGTGTTTTAAAACAAGCGGATAAAATGGATTCTCTACCTCAAGGTTTAGACTGGCAAAGGAAATTGTTATTTTTTTTATCCATCAGGACTGCTTTTAGTGGATTGCTCTAATACACAAGGTGTTTTCAGGAGTACACTAGCACTTGAAGTTCTTTGCCTGCCTTCATCAGTGTCAACTAATGTTTACATATGTACTCATCATACCATAACCTACATTGCAAAGAATCAGTGTAATACACCATATATCCTTCTGGAAGTAAGTAACCCACATAATAGTTGGAAAGATAAAGATCAGTGGCATCTATCTCCCAGATACTTTTTAGCACTGAGTAATTTCCTGGCTTCTTCATGGTATGAACAAAATGCCATAGGATAAATAAACTTAAACCTGCTCATCACCCTAACATCATTCTGTCGCATTAATGCAAGAGTGCTCTAAAATTGTCAATATTCACAATATATCCAACAGGGAAAATAAAATCACAGAAACTAGTTCCAGGAGGAATCAAATTGGATGAAATCAAAATATATTGAGAAATGCATTGTAAAAAATTATCTTTTACCACACAAAAAGAATTAAGTAGTTAAGTGAAATTCTTCTAGGTTGTTTTTTCTGAAGCAGGGTTTAAAATAAAAGAGGAGAGATGCCATCATTTCTCCAAAATGACCAATATGTTACAAAAGGAGATGAAGTGGTAACAATTTGCACTAGTCACATAGTGAACCCAAACTATTGTATACGGACAATAGATAATATTAAGTTTGTAACTAAAGTTTGGAACAAAAGATTGGATAAATTTAATTCTTATCTACCCAGTTTCTTGGAAGTTAGAACATCTGGGTTACTGTCATTATCTCTGTATTAACCAAAAGCATCAAATCCCTAAATTATTCACCCATTTAAAAGAAGTGACTGTCAAGTCCAGTACCACCTAAATTGTCGTATTTATGGAACAATAACAGCAGGACTAATTCTAATCAAATATGGGCAGTTCACAACAGTAGTAGTCAAACACATATCCTGGACTTTACAACACGGGTAGTATCCTTTATCAGCCTTGGAATTTTGTGCCAAGAACTATTGATGGCATTTCATTCTTAGCATTTGCTGCAAGATATCTCTGATGAGCATGTTTTCTACAGATTAGCAGGTCCTTCACTGGATCAATCAGGGGATCATAGCTGTGGAGGATTGCATGCCTAGGATGCATGAAGCACTGAATAGAGGAGCACATCTCCTGAAGAGACGTGTTGTCAGTGACCTTACACAATGCTATTTTATTTAGGTGGTCTCCTTTTCTACATTTGTAGTATAGCCTTGTGTTTTACACAGTTACCAATTTTGTCCACAGACCCAGTTAACTAAGTTATTTGTGTTCAGGATCTTGCCAAGTAAACATAACCAACAATTCTAGGAAAATGCATTAAACTTTAAGATATGTATGAACAGTTAATATCCAATAAGACTAGTGATGTCCTTCTCACTTGTACATGGTTGAATCACAAGGTAAGCTAAATAATTTGGGAAAAGTAATTTATTTTATATTTTTCCTCCTTATATCCAATAATTTCATTCAAATTCATCTTAATCTGTTCTGCAACATGCTCTGAGTTTTTACTGTTTGTCTGCTGCTTTCCAATATAGAATAGCGATGTTTTACCTTCAATAACAGATCCCCATTCTTAAAATGGGACCGGGTTGAACCACTGTATTGGCTTTTGTTGGGTTGTTTCACTTGTTTCATTATTTAACACAGATTTTAGCATTTGCATTCAAATTTTATTCCAAATAAAACGATATGAAATTGTTGAATTTTGATTCAAATTATACCTCGAGTAAGCTAAGCAACTTGTTTTTTTTTCATTTGCTTTATTTCTTCCTTTAAAACAATCCTGGAATGGTTGAAAGTGGATTCAGGCCCAGTTGCAATACCAGCCTTGATTAGATCAAGCCTTTGTGAAAGGTTATCTGGAACTAAGAAGAGCAGGGTGTACATAAAAACAACTAAGAAATCAGAAAAAGAAAAGATGGTCTGGAAATGGTGTGACAGTAGAATCAAAATGATGAAATAGGACTTAGAACATAGAACAGAGAACAGGACAGCACAGGAACAGGCCCTTTGGCCCACCAAGTCTGCACTGAACATGACATCAATCCAACTAATCCCATCTGCCTGCATATGGTCCATATCCCTCACTTCCATGCCTGTTCATGTCTCTGTCTAAGTGACTTGAGTCACACATTCTATTGAGAACAATTATGATAGTTCGGAATTATGATGGATTGCAGCAGAAGTGGAACATTGAGGCCCAAGGCTGCAATACTGAGTACAATATTGTTGAAGATTGTTTGACCAGTATCATGGTCAAAGGTTCATAAAATCTGGCATTCTAATACCCCAGAATTCACCCTATAAAGGTATTTTGCTTCCTCTCTGCCTGGCCTGGCCTCTGTCTATTTCCAATATTTCCTGTTTTTTTTCCCAACATCTGCAGTGTTTTGTTTTTTGGAAACTAGGTTAACAATCCTGTATAAAATTGAGGGAATGTTGCATGGTCAGACATGGCAGCTTTCAGGTGAGTTATTAAACCAAGATACTCTCAGGTTAACATAAAGAAAATCCTACAGTACTTCAACAGATAGCAGAAGAAATAATCCCTCGGCCATGGCCAATATTTATCTTTCAATCACCGTCAATAAAAATAGTAGATAACCTGGCAGTTCTCCATTTGATTTTGTAGGAGCTCTCTTTGCACGTTTTGCTTATTATGTTTCCTACCATATAGTAGTAACTGCACATCATTGGCTGTAAAGCAGTTCAGGATGTCCAAAGGTGATGAAATGTTCCGTGTAAAGTTCTTATTACTTCATTCCTGACATTCCCCATTTTCCAGTGCTGCTGTATTGTCTCCTGAATCCGCTCTTCTGCCTCCATGGTTGGTGGCTTTTTGAACAACAGTGGATGAACAAGAACAGATTACTGCAGGAGAGATAATCCCTGAGAATGTAAAGCTATTTCCAGACTGGGAGCAGTTTTTCACGTACTGTTCAGGAGACAGTAATATATGGTAATTGTAATGTACTCTAAACGTTGGTACAAAAGTCAAAAGTCTCTGCAACACAACTCACCAGCAACTGGGCTGCATTCATTCCTTTGTCTTATTCACTCATGTCAGCCTTACATCGGAATTCTTGTGAGGGCAGAATTTTTCACGCACAGTTTGTAATGACTGAAATTATAGCAAGATTCAAATTAGAATTGTGGTGAGAAGGATACTATTAAAGGGAATTTGATTGGATTAAAAGGAAGAGGGAATGGGAGGAAATTGATGGCAATGAAAGGAATACAAATGGAAATGCTAATGAACATGTGAGAGATGGGACAGAGGTGGTGCTTTAGATAGGGAATGTTATCATAAACTGCATGGGAGAGGGAGGGAAAAAACAGTCCAGTATGTTAGGGAAGCAATTTCAACGTGAGGTGTTTGGGAGCCCCAGCTGGACTGGCATAGAGAAATAGTGCAAGATGAATTGGGCACAAAATGAGTCCCAACAGACAGTTCATGACTTTCACTGCATTTAAATTGTCTCTGATATCGACAAGGACAATATGTGTATGACTCACAATGTACAATATATCTCTGTGTGCTTGAATAAGTCTCACTTTACAGGTTGAGATTTCAAAGGAAATTTTTTATTCCATTCTTCATCCGTGCAAACAAGCCAGTTTAATCTAGCGACAAACATGGTGATGCACATCATAAAACATTTACACAAATAATGCATATGTAAAGTATATATATCCTCATCACAAAGAAGTCCAAATATTTTTGCATGACCAGAATTGTCTTGCACCAGCCACAGCCCATCCACGCATGTAACAACAGCAGAGTATCATCAACTGACAGAACTGAAGTTTTGCCACAGCACAGAGAATGTCATTCAGCCTAATCTGTGAAAGAGCAATCTCGTCAATACCAATCCACAGCTCTTTTCTTGAATCCCTGCTATATTTTACACTGATCTTGCAGAATTGAAAAATCAACTTTTTACTTCATTAACTGACCTCCTTACATATGAATAAGGGTTGAATGGATTCTAATCAGGAATCCATATCACTTTGTATTAAGAAAATTGGTGAATAAAAGGATGGTTGTCTTTGCTTATATTGATGGTAGTCTTTTGAAATAGATATTGTTTTTTTATTTGACAGTTGCTGATTGATCTCTATGAGTTTATATAGTGTGTGCCTTGGAAAATTGTGTGTGTGCAGGAAGATTTACCTAATATGCTTTAGGAGCCTTGAACCAGGAAATGTTGCAAAGGACAATTGCCTCTTTCAGCAGGAGTACAACCTCCTGCAGAAAGAGAGCTGCAGACTGTCTGATAGAGGTAGCAATGAGGATGAAGCTATGTCAAGGAACTTAAGTGAAGGAGATGTTTTCTATTTCCGGGTGTACTGCCCAGGGAAGCATATCTACTTTGTAGATAGTCTTAATATTGAAGCATAACATGCATGACACAAAACAGAAGGGTGAATTGGAATCAGACAGTAGGATAGAAAAGAAACATGGAGACAATTGTTCACTTGGGATGTGAGGGGTAACATTTATGCATTGAATCCAACTTCTGAAATTCAATTCCATTGAAATCAACAAAGAATATGGTAGGGAGTTGATTATAGGTGTAGGAGCTTGATGGCTGTCCTAGCGGCAGAGCCCAAAGATATTTTGAGCCCCGATCTCATTTAAATAAAAGGTGAGAGATGTGAACACCAACGGGCTTTGCAGTTCTCATTTGGTGTCCACAAGTCAGTTCAGGCAGGGGAGGGGAGAGGGTGATGTGAGAAGGGGAAAACATTCTGATTATCAGTGTCCCAGATATCTGGGCCCAGCAGAGCTCTCCTCTCCTAATGACACAAATAATTTGAAACAATTTTTAAGGTCTTCTATTTCAATAAATTGACTTCTATTTAGTCATTTACACAGTTCAAGCAAGAGACAATATCAGTATATATGGTTGTATTTGTTAGAAAAATAGTTTGTTACTGGATTGGGCAGATGATTATCTTACACATGCCTACATATTTGCCCATTTCTCTTCAAACTGGGTGAATAAAATCTTTGTTACTTGTCCTCTGCCAGTGCTATATTGTAAACAACGAATAAAATATGTGCAGAAACTGAAGATTTTCCTTTACAGAAGCCTTTAGCATCCAGTCTGCATCACATCTTAATAAATGAGATAAACTTTGGCATCTCAGTGCGCTGATGATAGTAACCCTTTTGATAAAGAAAGGGGATTTCTAAGTTGTTCCTCAGCTTCTAGGCTTGTATGCATGGTTTTGAATACATTTCACCTATGGTATAGCAAGACAGAGACATTCCATCACTTGCCCTGGATCAGGTTATGTGCCTACCCTATTTATGTGACACTCATCAAGAGTGGGAGTGTGGCTGTATCATATCTCCAGCAGTAAATAGTTAAAGTATTAAAATGCAGTAAGCCATCTCAAGTTACAAATGTCTGAGAAAATAATAAATCATTGTCATAAATCATTGTCCGCAAACATAATAGCTCTGGTGTTAATAGGATTTTCAATAGAATAGCACAGAACACGTGCAAGTCAACACCAAGGGTTTGACACCAGTTGTGCTCTAGGGCACACTGCTGTGCATAAATATAAGCATTACTTGGCCATGTCACATAAAGAACTGAATGATTTATCCTTATCTGGATCTGATGAATTGTTAGGTGATTGATAACAACCCAGCTGGGATACCAGAGATGTAGATGTAAATGAAGAGAGCATGAACACAGTAGAAAATGGACTTTATTTCCATTTTCCTGTGTTTGAGTCTTCACATCATGTAGACCACTAATCTGCAGTTGCTGGCTGGGTGATGGTGCAGGGATCAAGACAGAATCTTGAGATATAGATCCATTCTGTTCAACTGTACCTCATAGGTTAGCCCCCTCATCTCTAAAATTAATCTAGTAAACTTTTGTTGCATGCTGTCTAAGGTAAGTCCATCTTACCTTGGATAAGGAGATCAAACCTGTATGCAAATTTCCAGGTGTGGTATCAAGAATCCCTATGTATTTCCAACAGCACTTCCTTACTCTTGTACTCTAGGTCCCTTGCAATTAAGCTCAATATGTAACTTGCTTTTCTAATTATTTACTGTATCTGCATGTTAATTCATGAAAAAGAACACAAAAATTCCACTGAACACCAACATTTACTGGCCTCTCGCCTCTGAGAACAATTCCCCAACTAAAACAGATAATTGTACATTTCCCTACAGAAAGTTCAATCTGTCACCTTCTTGCCCAAATATTTCACCGGTCTTCAACCCTGTGGAGTAGCATTACCCCTTTCTCTCAGGTTACATTCTGACCAAGCTTTGTATCATCACTATGTTGGAGTATATTACATTTCATCCCCATACCCAAGTCATTGCTATAGACTGTGATAAGACTATTGAACAGTTCCCTTATACAATGAGATGGACTATGACTTCACGATCTACCTTGATGTGACCTCGCACCTTATTGCACTGCACTTTCTCTGTAGCTGTGACACTTTACTCTGTACTGTTATTGCTTTTACCTGTACTACATTGATGCATTCTGTACTGACTCAATGTAACTGCACTGTTTAATGAATTGACCTGTATGATCAGTTTGTAAGACAAGCTTTTCACTGTACCTCGGTACAAGTGACAATAATAAACCAATACCAATACCAATACCAATTGTAATTAACCAAAGCAAAAACTTGGCTCTTATTTCACCTTGAATATGACCTGTACATTCCTATTTTCTGTTTTCTGTTCACTAAGCAATTCCTAATTGTCGTTAATATGTCGCCCTAATCCCATGAACCCAAATCTTGCATGAAAACGTCCTGTGTGGAACCTGAAAAAATATCTTCTGAAGTCAAATATGCAACATACACTGACACCTGGCTAGTTGCATGGTCAAAAAGATCCAATAGAGTCATCAAACACTATTTCCTTCTTACCAATGCATGGTGACCCAGCCTAATCATTTCCCTGCTATGACGTGCTTAAAAATAAATTCCACCATTTTCCTATCATTGATGTCGATCTAAATCTTCTATATCCAATTCATTGTCTTGCTCTCCTTTCTTGAATAGCAGAATTACATTCACCACCTTCCATTCAAGGGGCACCATTCTCTCATCTGGGGATTTCCAGATGATGAAAACCAATGCATTTACTATCTCTGCAGCCAGCTCTAGTAAAATTCAAGAGAGATTCAGGTAATATTCAGATATGGCCCTTTGTTGGAAACTTTATCTTCAACATCAGTAAGGGAGCTAATGATGAAGGAGTCTTTCAAAGAAGAAGCAATTCATCCTCATTCTGTTTGTTATAATATAATGACACCTGGTATGACTCACAGCATTGTCCAAATTAGACAACTACTGTTGAACGAACAGGATGCCACCCACACATCTTCACTGCTGTCAGACATTTGATATTGGGATGTCAGGTATTTGAGGGGACTTAATCATTTGCTGTTTGATAAGCTCATGGGCCCTGTTGCTATTTTCAGAGTTTTATGTGGTAACAGTTCAACAACACAGGGCTAGCATTGCCCTACACAATGATTGTATGAGTTGAACTGCAAGTTGACTTAGGAGAGAAATGTTGCTCTTGACCTTTGAGTTGGTTTGGTCAGATGGTTCTTGGTGAAAAGTATGCACACTTGGTTTATAGTCTGGGTCAAGTACCACACATAGTCCAGTTAAAGAGATCTTCAGATTTCTTTAATCATTGACAATATTTATGAGGGAAATATAGCCTGAAAATTGTACTGGATGGAGCTGATATTTTTCAGCACTGTGGGATCCAAAATCATTTAAATCCAGAGTAAATCCTGTTATCAATCATTTCCTGATGAGATTGCGCCAAATGAGCAAAACTGGATCAGGCTCCCCTAGTCACGATCTATGTTTGTGCTGCTGATGTTTTCCAGGTGTCGGGTGTCAAGGGTCACGCAATGCAAATTTAAGCCCATGCAGATGTATCTTGGAGCACAAATCTCAACACGAAGACAGTCTCAAAAGAAGTAGAAGCACATTGTGCTAAGATCTAGCTTAACCCAAGATTTAAAGGGATACTCTTTTTATATTGGGAAACCTGAAAGGGCAGATTCAGAACCAACTGAGAGTATTCGAATAGTTAAACAAAAGAAATCCTTCCTTTGCAGATGGAGAACTTCAGTGGTCTTTCCAGTGTTGCATGAACATCTCTGAAGACTCTAGGAATAGGTTCTTTGGAGATCAATGTGCTGTTGGATTCTTTGGACCTTCCTCACTGGCTGGACATACCTATCCTGAAACCTCTGGGTAATGGAGTTCTACCAGCAGTGTCACTACTGAGGCACCCATTACATAAGTAGCGTAACAGTTAAATGCCGCAAAAAAAAAGTCCATCCTGTATTCTCAAACTAACAGTGAGTGCTTTCTGATGCATGTAACTGTCGAACTACTTACGTAATGGATGCCTCAGAATTGGCACTGCTGACAGAACTCCATTACCCAGAGGCTTCAGCATAAGTGTGGCAGGCCAATCAGGTATGTTAGGGCAGGATCCAAAGACTTGTTGATCTGAAAAGAACCTACTCCTAGAGTTTTCAAGGGCTTTCTTGCAGCCACAGAGATGTCCCTGAAGCTCTCACCACACAAAGGAAGGATTTCATCTTTTCTTGAGTTCATTGAGGAGAAAAATGACATCTTGGGCATTGGGATTTGCCAGCATTTCTGGCTTCCTATCATGTGCCCAAAAGGGTTCATTCAATAATCCGTAACTTAACGCTATCAGAGTCTTCATTCCCTAAAAGTCCAGCTATTCATGGATTATGAGAAGAATTTTTTGATTGTTGAATACCATGTTTCCTGGCAGCTCCCATGACTCCTTCATCCTTAGGGAGTCTGTACTGCTGGACATTTTCAGTCAGCAGCACTGTCTTCCTGGGGGCAAAGACTGCCTGTACTTCCGTAACTTCTTCCAACTGTTCACTCTGTAACCACACCAGCTGAGCAGGGATACAAAGAATGCCATACAAGTATCAGGAATGTAATGAAGAACACCACTGAACTCTTCAAAATGAGATTCTGGTTCCTCATCAATCTGCAATGTATGTCCAGCAAGAGTTGCGGTTTCACTGTTCTGTGCTGTAAGTGTATAACCTTGCAAACAAATTACAGAAAGTAACCTATTCCAGAGAAAGAGCAGCAAGAATGTTGAGGTGTATACTGAAGACCAACAAGAGCAAAAGGAGCAGGAGACGTTGAAGGTTCCCAGGTGATGTCCTTGCCCACAATCACTGGCCTCACCTCCCAGCTGAGCGGAGAAGGGAGATGTTGCCAGACAGGAATCATTGCATGAGAGATGTTTCTCCTAGGCAGACTTCAGAAGAATAGTAGGCAAGCACTACTGAATGCAGGTCAATACTTAAACAGCTTGCTAGGAGCATCACTATCTTTTCCAATGAGTGGACTCATTCTTCATGATGCAAAAGCAGAAATGCTGGAAGAAAACAGCCAGCCAGGCATCATTTGTGGGAAGAGAAACCAGTTAATGTTTCAGGTCATGATGTCATGATGCCAAACTCTAGTTCCGCTGCCTCTGCCTCCGTGCCCATTTCTTTGGCCGCTTCACCAATGAACCTTTCTCCCAACTCCAGGATTCTCAATCCACCTGAACCAACACTCCTTAACCCATTTGCTCCCACCCATCCCCTGACCTCTTAACCTCCCTTCATCATGAATTGCCAATGTTCCATTGACATCAGTGTTGCCAGTGCAGCTGAGAGGGACGCTCATCACAACAGGAAAATCACAAAACTGCAGATGCTGGAAATCTGAAATAGGAACAGAAAACACGATAAACACTCAGCAGCTCAGGATGCATCTGTGGAAAGAGAAACAGAGTTAACAGTTCAGGCTGAAGATGCACCTTTGTACCTCGGTACGTGTGACAATAATAAACCAATTTACTCTGTTGCACTTCACAATATTTTGATCAGATTGGCATGTAACGAGAGACGGGTTGAAGAGCTAATATTTCAAAACAGTGAAGTCCACAATCATTCAGCAATGAGAAATCGATCATGGGACCTCAAGTGCGTGTCATTTTAAGCTAACGCTCAGTAGGTCATTTCATAATAAGGAGGAACTGAAGTTTCAGGTAGTATCAGTGGGGAAGTATGAAATACCTCATTTCATTCCACTCACAACTGTATGTGATCAAGGTAGTGCCACACTTGCCTGAACACTTTTGACGAAATCTTTCTCAACTTTTCCTATCATTTCAATCCCATACATGAAGGGAACTTCTGGAGGATGGGCAATGTGAAGTGGGTATTTCATTTCACCATGCCACCTTGCTCATAATTCTCAGGTACCCTGGTACATCAGCACATGTTCCCAGAACTGAAAGTGCGAATGGAATCATCACCAAAAGGAGTAATTAGAGAGGTCCATTACAGGCTGCACTGGTGCAAATTCCTGCCTTTAACTGGCACCTCTGCAACAATGAAGCAAAAATGCAATTGATCTCATTACTGCACTGTATGGCGTGGAATGAACCACTGAAGCAATCTGGAATGATTGCCTGTGGGGGCTGATTTGCACAGGCCAGGCGAAGCAGTATGACCACTCAGTGATGAGTGTGGGCCATTGCTGGGGACCGAGGTGTACAGGAGTGAGATAGTTTGGCGGGTTGGGTGACGTCGCAACAACGACCCCAGACTCAACGTCAGCAAGACCAAGGAATTGATTGTGGACTTCAGGAAGGGGAAGTCTGGAGAACACACACCAGTCCTCATTGAGGGGTCAGCGGTGGAAAGGGTAAGCAGCTTCAAGTTCCTGGGCGTCAACATCTCAGAGGATCTATCCAGAGTCCAACACATTGATGCAATCACGAAGAAGGCGCACCAGCGGATCCACTTTGTTAGGAGTCTGAGGAGATTTGGTATGTTAACAAAGACTTATACAAGTTTCTACAGATGTAAAATGGAGAGCAGTCTAACTGGTTGCATCACTGCCTGGTATGGAGACTCCAGTCCAAAGGATCACAAGAGGCTGCAGAGGGTTGTAGACACAGCCAGCTCCATCACCGGCACAACCCTCCCCACCATCAAGGACATCTTCAAGAGACGGTGCCTCAAGAAGGTGGCATCCATCACTAAGTACCCTCACCATCCGGGACATGCCCTCTTCTCATCAGTCCCATCGGGGAGGAGGTTCAGGAGCCTGAAGACCTACACTCAATGTTTTAGGAACAGCTTCTTCCCCTCCACCATCAGATTTCTGAATGGTCCATGAACCAATGAACACTATCTTGTTTTTCCTTTTTTTTGCACTATTTACTTATTTTTTAATTTATAGAAGTTTTTATGCCTGTTGTACTGTTCAAAACAACAAATTTCACATCATATAAGTCAGTGATAATAAACCTGATTCTGAGG
Organism: Pristis pectinata; assembly: GCF_009764475.1. Lineage (NCBI taxonomy): Eukaryota > Metazoa > Chordata > Chondrichthyes > Rhinopristiformes > Pristidae > Pristis > Pristis pectinata. The sequence goes on from NC_067407.1 coordinate 118,530,340, forward strand.
GCACCAACTCCATGTGTCTGATGGACCCACTCAGGTCTTACGTTTCTCCCATCACCTCCTGTTGGATGTGGCAGAAGCTGCTGTTTCCCACTTTATTTGTTTGGCTGCACTGCTCTCCTCATCGAGCTTATCATCATAGAGAAATCTTGGGACTGGAGATCGGCCACATAAGTAAAAAGACCATTGGATCCGGGAGGTCAGTCAACACACAGAGAAGGTGCTGCCGGTCACCCGCAATGAGGCTCACAGAAGGTGCCGGGCAGGATGCAGCCTGAGCTCCACATCTCAGCACTGAGAGCCCAGCCCACCCAACAGCAGCTCTTACAGGCAGCCATTTACAGATTGCCTTGGTGGTTAACTCCACACCAATCCCTGCAGTGATGAGATCACTGTTTCATTACTGCAGGAGCAGCAGATTCCCATCACAGCACCACACAGCCCGTGTGGGTGTCAACCATTCAACCATCAACCGATAGGTTCATGAACCAACCCGCACAGCCCTAACCCTACCTCTACAACGGAACACTACGGACCACCTCTTGCACTATCCTGGGTTGTGTCTTTTTATGTCTGATTGTGTCTTTTTTTTGTACTAAGGGCTTGTTTTTGCACAGTCTTTATATGTCTCTCTCTTCACTCTCTTGTATAATTTATGTATATTCTGTGTGTTGTTTGTACCTACATGCCTGTGATATTGCTGGAAGCAAGTTTTTAAACGTACCTATACCTCACTGTACTTGTGCATATGACAGTAAACTTGACTTGTCTTTTTGAAGTACTTGTCAGCATTCAGACTCCAAGGCCAAGAGTGTTATGATGTTAGGGTTAGGGTTCTGTGAGAAAGAACCTGTGGGATTCTGTGGGATGGTGCCAAGCAGGGTACCAGTGTATTCTCAGGTCCTGGTGGTTATCAGATTGGAGAAGCAAACCAGTGCCACAGCATTGTAAGACCTGAACATGGAGGGGAGAGAGATTCCAAGACAGGAATCAACTTCACCTTGCAATCATACTCTTATAATTACCAGAATGACGTGATATTGACCAAATTATTTTGCAATCATGTGTTCTGCTGCAGTGAGAAATCATTCTTAATGGACAAGCATCCCTCAGTTATCCAACAGCAGACAAACATCTACATATTAGAACATAGAACATAGAACATTACAGCACAGTACAGGCCCTTCGGCCCACAATGTTGTGCCGAAAGTTATCCTGCTCTAAGATCTACCTAACCCTTCCCTCCCACATAGCTCCCCATGTCTCTATCATTAACGTGTCTATCTATGAGTCTCTTAAATGTCCCTAATGTATCTGCCCCAACAACCTCTGCAGGCAGTGAGTTCCATGCACCCACCATTCTCTGGTAAAGAACTTACCCCTGACATCCCCCTTATAGCTTCCTCCAATCACAAAATTATGTCCCCTCATGTGAGCCATTTTTGCCCTGGGAAAAAGTCTCTGACTGTCCACTTGATCTATGCCTCTTATCGTCTCATACACCTCTATCAACACCTCTCATCCTCCTTCACTCCAAAGAGAAAAGCCCTCGCTCACTCAACCTATCCTCATAAGACATGCTCTCCAATTAAGGCAGCATGCTGGTAAATTTCCTCTGCACCCTGTCTAAAGCTTCCACATCCTTCCTATAGTGAGGCGATCAGAACAACACAATACTCCAAGTGTGGTCAAATCAGAGTTTTATAGAGCTGCAACATGCATGATATTAACAACCTTTCTAAGTGATATATTGTGGAGTATGCAACAATGACTTGCCAGTAATTTGGCTTCTCCTGCTTTTGTGAACAGGGGATACCTGCTCCACAGTTTCCACATTGTCAGGTATTGCCTGTGTTGTGAATCTGGTTGCCTCTTCCAATCTGATGAGCACTCAAGAGGGCCTCCCTCCCACATGGATAGCCTCCCTTCTATTCCTCACTAAATGAAGGAGCTAAAGGACACCGAGTCATCTTTTCATCGACCTACCTTTGGAAGCTTGACCTTCATGTGGGAGTGTCAAAGGGGCGAAGGATCTAAGGTGGTTGTCAGATTAGGATGAGGCAAGTCAGCCCCACAGAATTATAAGACCAGACCATGCAGGGGAGAGGGAGGGTTCGGAGTGTGGGAGAGATTGTGAGGTGTGTGGGAGTGATGGAGGTGTGAATGCTTGTGATGATCAGCATGTGTTTGTGTGTGTGTACGTATACATGTGTTATATATGAGTGTGTGTGTGTGTGCATGTGTAATTGGTAATTGGTTTATTATTGTCACATGTACCAAGATACAGTGAAAAGCTTTTATTTGCATGCCATCCCGATAGATCATTCCACACATAAGCCCATCAAGGTAGCACAAAAGGAAAAACAAAACAGAATGCAGAATGAAGTATCACAGTTACAGAGAAAGTGCAGTGCAGGTAAATAAATAAAGTGCAAGGGCCATGACAAGGTAGATTGAGAGATCAAGAGTTCATCTTTAGTATATTAGATGTCTGTTCAAGAGTCTGATAACAGCGAGATAGGAGCTGTCCTTGAGTCTGGTGGTACATGTTCTCAAGCTTTTGTATCTTCTGCCTGATGGGAAGGAGAAGAAGCAAGTGTGTGTATATGTGTTTGTGTTGGTGTGTATGTCTGGATCAGCACACTGGTACAAAAGAGAAGCATTTTTAGTGGTGTGCAACTCATGTGTCCATGAAGTTTCTTATGGTGATGTTCCATTGTCCAGGGGTTCTCACTTAAGGAGACAACTTAAGCCATTTCTTGCCAGATTTTTCTAATGGTGGCCCAGGTGACTCTTCTGGCCCTGCTTCCTGGCACTCATGAACATTAATGACTCTCTCTGTCAATGTGCAGACTCTCTCCTTTTCCCCTGCAGTATCTCTCCCCAAAGCCATAAACTGTGCTGCTGCTGTCCAGCTGCATAGGAAGTGTACCTTAAAGGACTAACACCCTTCCCTGTTTCCTCCACACCAAAATGGCAGCAGCTATGCTTAACTTAGTGTGGTCCTTTTGGGAACCATGTAGGTTGTATTTTAAAGCTTCTTTCTTGGCATGAGTCTACCTGATGCTATTGCACATTTGCTTTTAACCACTTTCATGGTTTTTAGGGAACCCTGGTCTGAAGTTAAAGCTGAACACAACATTGTTATTACACACCAAAAATAGGTGCAATCCAATTTCTGGCCATGTGGCAATGGAACCACTGCTGATTGTTGTACTTTGGTTCAAGTTGTCCTCAATCCTTCTGATTATCCATCCCTTGATGCCAGACAAATGTCAACTGTGTGTTTGAATGGCCTGTCATTTGGAGGCAGAAAATAAGTTAATATGTTAAAAAGAACAGATTCTGAGGAAACACATTTGCTGGATTCTGCAAGTTTTCTACCTGTTGTCTCAAATGTTTTGAACATCTTGACCAGTAGACCTGTGTGACTGCTATCAGATTAAGAAACACAGCCTCTGCCTCTTCTATCTTTGGAAGCAAAATACATATTTTCATGAAAATCAAAAAACAAAATGGAAATGTTGAATATCTGAAACAACAGCAACTGTGGAAAGAGAAACAGAAATTGTTGATGGTGTTAACTGTTCCTCTTTCTACTGAGGCTTCCTGAACTGCTGAGTTTCCCCAGAGTTTTGTGTTTTTGTTGCATGTTTTTTTCATGATCTGTTGGAATAGAAATAGAAATTCTGTGTAAGTGTTGAGAGGAAGAATGTGATTATGAGGTCTCTTAGCACCCTTCAGAGTCAGGATTGTTTCATGAATACTTCTTGTTGTACCGTGACATCATTCCTTACAGAATTAGAAGTTCTAGAATTGTTTAAAATATAGCTCAAATGTGACAATGTGTGAATCTTTTTGATGTAGCTGTTACCCAAGATTTGTACTGTGACAGGTATTTTTCACGCTGTGACAAATAATATAATGCCTGACAGCTGATCAAAGCTGGACTCAAATCCTAGTTACAGTGGTACAGGAGCAGCGCCATGTTATAACCTGTTAATTATAAAAGTAGAGCAAGTAAGTTATCTGGGACACAGATTATTTATGGTGTAAAGATGGTTGCAGAAAGGGTAACTGATTTTAACTGTAGCTCTTGGTGAATTGAAAGTACTTCATTCGGATACAATTTTTGAGTTCAATTTTTTGTATACTTTCAATGTTCAGAAATTGGATAAAGGCAGAGGAAATATAAATTGCTTTAAGATAAAGCACTCTGACAGAAGGTTTCGAAATGTGAGTGATTTTGTGTTTATGAGAAAGGCAGGTGTAAGGCTGTCCACTTCCATTTGTTGAAAGACCTGCTTTTTCAGCCAACTCTTGGTTCTCCTGCTCAATTTCTTTTTCTTGTGAAATCATGTCGTACTCTGGCAATGTTTAAATAACTCTTCTTGGCCTGTAGACTCCAGTGAGAGTATGGAAGAGACTGCCTCATAACCTCCTACATTTCTCCATTCTCCTCTATGCAGTCAAAACAAGGATGTTGCCATAAAAAAATCCAGGTTTAGTGCTCCGAAAAGATTTAATAAAGAGTCTTGACTCAATTCCACATTAATAGGCCGATTGCTTGATGAGAGAAATGCCAGTCTTTGGCAGGAGTGTACAGAATTGCTTCCTCACTATGTATCTAGCTCAAGGATATTTATCGCAACTGATGTGGTAATTGGGACTGGTCCTGGGTGGAAATTAATTGAGTTGAAATGACTTCCAAAGGAACTTAGGTGTTGAGAAGGGATTTTGTGGGAAGCTTTTTTGTAGCAGGTTTGAGGAGGAAACTATGACTGTACAGATTCTTTTTATCATATTAAAGCTGGCCTTAAAACACGTGGTAATTCAAGGTGAATCCAGGCAGTGGATTATTCTGGAGGCGATGTATAGGAACACCACAACAGCTCAGATAAATGCAAGATCGGTTTTAGATTGCACGTGCTTCTGGTAAAAAGTCAGTAACTGTAGAATCCAAGTGACAAATAAGGATCTGATTTTGATTTTAGTCATTTACCTCATGCGATACCATTACTTGAGGCTGTGTGAAACATCATACTATAACCCACAGAAAGGATTGGGTGTTGCTTTTGAGTTCCATCATAGATTTCTATACAAATATGAAACTTGCTACTACCTGTTGACTTCTGCTTTATAGTAAATCAAGAAATCGCATACGATACACAAATGAATACCTTGTTAAAAAATGGGAATCAGATACTTGTTTATGAAATGTATACAAGAGATGACAAAGGATCATTGTTGCAATGCGTAAGCCTCTGGCAAGGAAATGCTTGTTTAGCAATTACAGCACGATAATCTGTTCCAAGCTCTGTTCTGAAACATTTTGAAAGGCAGCATGTGTTTGCTTTATTAAAATATTAGATGATTTCCCAAGGCATTAATCTGTATCAAAAACTATAAACATGCTTTTCAAATATTAAATATTTTAGAACTACTATACAGTTACACCCTTATTACTTACACTTTGTTTGCTCCCCATATGAATTTATTTTTAAAATTTAATATTTGGATTGTAAATTTGTATTTCTTTAATTTTTTAGCTATATGTTCCTTCTAACATTTTAAAATAGAGTTATTGGTGCCAAACTGCATTGAATTTCTATTTAGCAGTTTCCTCACCTCAAGTAATGGTATCTCTTGAGGTCAATGAAAGTAAACGTAGATCCTTATTTGGCATTTGATCTGCAGTTATTGCCTTTCCCCAGAAGCACAGGCTCTCTAAAATCTGCATTCCTGTTTTTATGACCTATACATTAGAAGTACTAATTGTTCATAAATTCATAGAAGCATACAGCACAGAAACAGGCCCTTTTGGCCCACCATGTCAAAGCCAACTGTGATCAATGCTACCTACGCCAACCCAATTGCCCACATCAGGCCTGCATCCCTCTAAGTACCTGTCCAAATGCCTTTAAAACATTGCAATTGCATCTGCCTCCACTTCGTCCTCTGACAGTCATTCCAGATATTCACTACCCTCCGTGTGAAAAACTTACCACTCAGATCTCCATTAAATTTCTCCCTTCTCACTTAGACCTGTGCCCTCTAGTTCTAGATTCCCCTGTTCTGGAGGAAAAAAAAGATTCTGGCTATCTATCTTATCTATGCCCCTCATAATTTTATAAACCTCTATAATGTCACTCCTCAGACTCCTACATTCCAGCGAGAATAAACCCAATTTACCCAAGCCGATCCATTTAAAAAAAGGAGGGAAAGACGCAACTTGCAAATCCAAGTTGTGATTGATTGGAGGCAGGAAAAGCTGTAGGTCTAGAAATGAGGCTACAGAACCTTGTTTTAGAAAGGGATTAGGATTATTCAGTAATGAGAGCAGATTGAGCAATCTGGAATTTGGCACAATGGCTTGAGAACAGGTTGAAAACGCATTAGGGACCTAAGTGGAAGTAGTTCATTGGCTTCTTAGCCCTGCTCTTTCCTGACCCATTCCCAAATGCATTGATTCCCTTATCAATCCCATCCTGAATGACCCAACAGCTGAGCATCCAGATCCCTCTGGGGATGAGTGAAGAAATATCTCTTCATAAATCCACAGGGTGTCTTTTAGAATCCAGGGAATTTTGGAATACCCAAAGCCAATGCACCTACTTTCTCTGCAGTCATCACTTAAACAGCTGTGGGGTGTAAATGTTGGGGATTTGTTTCAATTCAGTAATTTATCCATTATCTTTTCTTTACTAATATTAATTATTTAAACTTTTTCACCCTTATTAGATCTATCGTCCCCCTCAATTTCTGTATGTTCTTTATGCCATCTGCTGTGTAGACACAAAATGGTTGTTTAACATCTCTGTCCATTGATAATTTCTCCTGTCTCTGTGATGGACTCTCACTTATTCCTCAAAATAACATGTTATGAATAATGAATTATTTCTTCTTTGACTATATGCCAATGTTTAGCTGCTTTTATATTTTTCAATCTAACTTTCCAATTTACCTCAAATAACAGACCTCCATATTTAACTTCTTTAAATTTAAGATCCTATCACTCTCAATATGAAATTCTATCATTCTGAAGAACCTTGTTCAATAAAGGGTAACTAATAAACTCTGTAACTTGCTTAAAATAACCTGGAAATACTCAGCAGATCAGTTACTGTCTTTAGAATCATGCATTCATGGGGTTATAGAGTTGTACAGCACAGGAAAAGGCTCTTCAGCCCATTACATCCATGCTGACCTTTTTGCCCAAATATACTAATCCAGCTTGCCCGCACTAGGTCTGTATCCTTCCATGCTTTGCCAATTCAAGTGCCTATCTAAATGTCTTTGAAACAAAGTGATTGTATCTATTCCACAACCTCCTCTGGCAACAAGTTCCATATATCAACCACTCTCTGTATGAAAAGTGTTTCCCTTGTTCCCCTTTAAATCTCCTTCCTTTCACCTTTAACCTCTTGTTTTTTATACTCCTAATATGGGAAAATGATTTTAAACTATATACTCTATCCATGCTTCTTATAATTGTGTTTACCTCTACCAGGTCACCCCTCAGCCTCCTTCACTCCAGGGAAAACAAGTCCAGTCTATCCAACCTCTCCCCATAACTAAAGCCCACGATCCAGGCAACATCCTGGGGAATTTCCTCTGCATTCTCTCCAGTGCAACTACATCATTCCTACAGTGTGGCAAACAGAACTACACCCAATTTGCCAAATGTAGTCTAACAAGTGTTTTGTAAAGTTGCAACATAACAACCCAACTCTTATATTCTGTGCCCCAACCTCTGAAAGTAAGCATGCCAAATACTTTCTCCACCACCCTATCTTTCTACGTTGCCACTTTTAGGAAACTATGGACTTGAACCCTAAGGTCGAGACTCCTTCAAATGCACCAAGCTGTTGTATTCCCTTCTTTTGATCCTGCAATTGTTCCAACCTTCCTGAGCATGTTTATCCTGCAATGATCCTCATACTGCATCAATTAATAAAGGGAAAGAAGGGCTCAAATAAGGATGAACCTACAAGTCTGAAGAGATAGGGCAAGACTGTAGAACTGAGTAAGAATTTGGGCAAAATCAAGCAGATTGTTTCATGAGGGTACATAGGAGTGGAAATTTAATGGAATCAAATCCGAAGAGAAGTTGATCATATAAGTGCTGGTATATTACGGATTTAATATATGTGAGCCTGGATAAATTTCTACCCGGATGTGCCTAGAAACTCAACGGTGACTAGTTGGGCACATTGGTGGGCATTTGCATGATGACTCAATGAACATTTTGTGAAAAATATGTAAGATAATCCACCTAACATGGAAAAAACAGAAGCGCTCAATATTTTTAAAAGGCTACGAGAGAGGAAGTGTTGATGATCGGAGACCCGGATGTCCTTGTACACAAGTCAGTGAACAGCTGTAATAGACGGTTAGGAAAGCAAATTGTATGCTGTCTTTATTGCTTGAAGATTTGAGTACAAGTGTAAAAAATTCTTACTACAAATATACTGGGCTTCAGTGAGACCGCACCAGGAACATTGTGCACAGATTTGGTGTCCTTACCTAAAAGAGAATGCCCTTTCTAAAGAGGGCATACAGTAAGGATTCATCTGGTTTAGTTTCTGGCTTGGCAGAAACTGAGATTGAGTAGGCTTGGCCCCTGTTCTAAAGCGATTAGAAGAATAAGATGTGGCATCATTGAAATGTACAAAATTCTTAGGGGCTTAACAGGATAGATTCAGGAAGGATGATTCCTCTGGCTGGAGAGGCTAAAGCTGTTTAGGTCTGAAAAATGAGACATTTCGTCACTCAAGATGGTGAATCTTTGGAAATTTCTGTCCAAACTTCTGTGCAGGCTCAATCATTGAAAGATTTTTGGCTATCAGAAGAATCAAGGTTTATGGGTATAGGGCAGGAAAATGGTGTTGAGGGAGAAATTCAGTCATAATCTCGGTGTGCAGCAGGCTTGAGGGGCCACATGGTCTACTCCTGCTCCTATTTCTTATGTTTTTGTTTAAGGATACATCTCTGCCAAGTTCATTGGCACACAAGCCCCAGATATTACGCAGAACTGAATAACTTTGCACACTGAAAGGTACCTCCTTTACACTGTTTGCTTTGGCGGGTTAGTTGCTTCTAAGAATCATACGTGTGTAATCCAGTATCCTGGAAGTGTAATACAAAGATACATCGCACATTGTCAGATATATTGCACACATTCAACTTGCGGTGTGCTAGTACATTAAGTCTGCAATGTTTCTTTCAGAAAATATAATTCTTCATTGAAACTGAATCACATTGCACCCATAAATTTGGGGCTAGGCATTAATATCTAAATCCACAAGACATCTGCAACATGATAGATAAAGTAAGGACACAAATACAGATAAATAGATTTGAAGTGATAGCCATTACACAGACTTAGTTGCAGGGCATCCAAGTTCAGGAACTGAATATGACTTTTGAAAAAGATAATCCAATTTAAAAAAGAATAATAGCAAGTTACAAAGGGTGGATGAAAGGAAAAAATGACAAAGAATGATAGCTCAGAAAATCACAATATAGAATTAGAATGGTTTGAATGAAGAAATAACTAAAGCTGGAAAACACATGAGAGTAATTCTGGTCACCTCACTATAGGAAGGATATCAAGGCTTTAGAGGGGGGTGCAGAGGAGGTTTACCAGGATGCTGCCTGGATTAGAGGGCATGTGCTATCAGGAGAGGCTGGGCAAACTTGGGCTCTTTTCTCTGGAGCGGTGGAGGCTGAGGAGTGATCTGTTGGAAGTGTATAAAATTATGAGGGGCATAGATAGGGTGGACAAGCAATATCTTTGTCCCATTGTTGAGGGATCCAACACCAAAGGGCATGCATTTAAAGTGAGAGGGGGTAGGTTCAGAACAGACATGAGGGGTACGTTTTTTACTGAGAGAGTGATGGATGTCTGGAATGCATTTCCAGATAGGGAGGTAGGGGCAAATTCATTGGGGACTTTTAAGAGGGGCTTGGATGGGCACATGAATGAGAGGAAAATAGAGGAATATGGGCATTCTGTAGGTAGGAGGGAATAGCTATGTTGGCACAACATTGTGGGCCAAAGGGCCTGTTCTGTGCTGTACTGTTCTATGTTCTATGTAATTCATTGACAGGACCAGTCATAAATTAGAGGAGCATGTAACGAGGGTTAATCCTGGAGGATTTTATATTCTTATATGTAATTGCCAAACCAGAAGGGCAGAAATAGCTTGGAGGACCAGTTCAAGGAATTCTTTGGAAATTGATTTCTGGAATAATATGTTGTATGACTCCATGACTCATGACTCTAAAACCAACTTGTGAACAAGTTATTTTTAGAAAACACTGCAGACTCTAAAACTCTGAAATAAAAATAGGAACGGCTGGAAATATTCAACAGGTAATACATATTTAAAGAGAAATAGGGTTAAAGTCTCAGGTCAATGTCCTAATGTCAGAACTAGGAAAAGTTATAAATCAAATATGTTTTAAATTGCAAAGAGAGAACAAAGGGAATGTCTGTGATAGGGTGGAGAACAAGAGAAACTGAATGACACGAGTTGCTGAGAGAGGGTGGAGACATATTAGCTGACCTATCTGGGTGAGATATAAATAAAAGAAAATGAATGATAATAGAGGATAGAGGGGAAAAAAAGCTGGAACTGTAAGGTATAAAACACTGCAGATGCTGGAAATCTGAAATAAAACACAGAATGCTGGAAATACTCATCAGGTCAGACAGCATCTGCGGAGAGAGAAAAATGTAGATGCTGCAAATTAATAGTGTTTCATCTGAACTGGTCTGTTCTGGTACACATTTGAAAAGCTGGTTATCTGAAATTGTTGAATTCAACGTTGAATCCTAAGGGCTGTAGCACGTCAAGTTAGAAGGTGAGGTACTTTTCTTCAAGCTTACATTGGGACAGAATAAGAGGCCAAAGACAGAGAGGTCAGAATGACAATGGGATGGTGAATTAAAGGAACAAACAACTGGATTCTATTTTTATTTGTCTTCTTTTATTTACATCACATGTGATTAAAAAGCCTTCCCTGCCATCTCTGTCTCTTTTGGTTGCTGCCAATCATAGACATACTTTTTGTTCTGTTACACACTTGCCACCAGACCCCGTGCAACCTAAAACATGTTTAATTTCTAACTTTTCCAAGTACTGATGAAAGGTCATATAGCTGAAACATCAACTCTGTTTCTGTCTCTGAAGGATGTGGTTGCACTGGAGAGAGTGCAGAGGAGATTCACCAGGATGTTGCTTGGATTGGAGGATTTTTATTATGGGGAGAGATTAGATAGGCTGGATTGGTTTTCCCTGGAGTGAAGGAGGCTGACGGGTGACCTGAGGGAGGTATTTAAAGTTATAAGAGACATAGATATGGTAGTTTGAATATTTTCCTGTGGTAGGGGTATCAAAAACAGGAGAGGACAAGTTTAAGGTCAGAGGAAGGAGTTTTAAAGGGGATTTGAGGGGAAAATTCTTTACACAGTGTGGTTGAAATCTAGAACTCATAGCAAGAGGAGATGGACACAGATACAATCGCTATGATTAAGAGACATTGGACAAGCACTTAAGTAGGCAAAGCATAGAAGGATACAGACCCAGTGCAGACAAATGGCATTAGTGTAGATGGGCAAATAGGTCAGCATGGAAGTGGTGGGCCGAATGGCCTGTTTCTGTGCTGTAATAGCTCTATGACTGTGGGATTACTCACTAGGATGTTGCCATGCAAAATTTTACTGTGCTGTATGAGTTCAATGCTTTTTTACTTCCAGTGTAACTGCTGTTTTTCAATGTGCCTTGTAATGAAAGTGATGCAATATTGTGACACATGGGAGTTGCAATAGGACCGCTTAGCTTAGAATGTCAGTCCTCAACTGGCTACAATATATCAGAGAGGGGCACACGACTGTCATAGCGTTCTTAACCCATGTAGAATTGTGTCTTGCCACATGTGGGAGACTTTATAGGAGTGATTTTAAGGTGAGATGAATATCTAAATTGTCTGAATTATCAGGCTTTTGTTCTGTTTAAGCTGTTGCTAGCCTGGACTTTTCTGGGTTTTCTGTAGAATTTCTTAGCAAAGTGGAATTTACAGGAGTCCTGTGTGAATGTGAAAGCCCCAAACTTCACTGGCCAAGCTTTGCTGGGGATTGCCTGCCTGTGCCCTGCATCTGCTCTTAGACCCTGCGGCAGGATGTGCTAGCTCATTCATTTGGATGGAGATTGTATGACTGCAAGGAAAACAGGGATGAACATGGTAGATTTCAATTTTGTAGCTATTTGTTTTTGGTTTAGTGTTATTTTTGTATTTTAGTTGAATTTTTAAAATTTTTAGACATTATTTAAATAGTTTTCAGAATTCTTTTGGTTTTTTTCCCCATTTTTAATAGCTTTTTAATGTTTCTGAATGTCTGAGACACGGCCTTAGCAGTTTCGATAGGCAACAAAGTTGGGGTTGAGACTTCAGCATCTAGCAACGGTTTCCAAGGAAATTCATGAGTGAGGTTTGGACCTGCCTGCTCACATCACCTGATTATGTCACTGAAGCCAGGACTACTCCATAGGGTATATAGAAGCAGAATTAGGCCATTCTGCTCATTGAGTTTGCTCCGCCATTCATTCATGGCAGATTTTTCTTTCAACCCCATTCTCCCGTCCTCTCCCCATAACCCTTAACCCTTTACCAGTCAAGAACCTATCAATCTCTGCCTTAAACACACCCAATGACTTGGTCTCCACAGCTCTCTCTGGCAACAACTTCCAAAGATTCACCACCCTCTGGCTGAAGAAATTCCTCCTCATCTCAGTTTTAAAGGGCCATCCCTTTATTCAAAGGCTGCGCCTTTGGATCTTAGACTGTCCAGCTAAAAGAAACATCCTCTCCATGTCAACTCTATACAAGCCTTTCAGTATTCAATGAGATCCCCCCCCCTCATCCTTCTGAACACCATCGAATGCTCCACATACATTAAGCCTTTCATTCCCAGGATCATTCAGCCAATAAGGTCAGCCTTCCAGATCTGGAGAAGGTTAGTTTGGGGAGGAAGGAGATGTGGTTGTGAGTGAAGGCAGAGAGGCCCTGCTCAAAAAAAACCCAGGCCATGGTAAAGGTGCATCAAAAGTGACAATGCTGGAAATCTGAAACAAAAACAGAAAACGTTGGAAACATTCAACACGTCAGATAGAACCTGTGGAAAGAGAAACAATGAAGGTTCTTCGACTTGACACATTAACTCTGTTTCTGCTAATGTTTTATACTCTTTTTGACTCGGGCCAGAGGTTGATTTCCATGGCATATTCCTGACTTCCTTCAATAACACCAATCTCACAGAAACTGGTCAAATAATGATTTTTTCATTCAATGTTATTAGACAATCCCAGAGAACTCCTGTTTTTTTTCAAATATTTTTTCCTGTGTGGGCATTGTTAGCAAGCCCAGCATTTATTGCCCTCCACTCAGAAGGTGTTGATGAGCTACCTTCTTGAATCAGTGCAGGTTGCTGAGTCCACTGCAAGCAGTAATAATTACTTTAAATATACACAGAGGCAGAAAAGAAACAAGAAAATAAATGAAACAAAGGCAGAGTCACATCAGTACAGAAGGGAAAAAGGGGGTCTGTTTACCCGAACATGTCAAATACAATATTTAAAATTAAAAAGGCCTTTGGCAGCAGCGGGCTGTCAAAAGCCATCTGGATGGTCTGTGGGTGGGGTCTCAGGATCTACCACCTGAGGTTTAGTCACTGCGTGTGTACTGCTCTGCCTCGCAGAGTTTGGGGCCATGAGAAAGTAAATAGGGGCACGTGCATTGCTTAGGGGTGTGAGCATGAGGAGCAGTCTGAACCAAGTATAATCCGGCCCTGTACATCTCCAGGTTGTTTTCTCAAATTTGATTAACTAGAGCTTTCTTCAAATACACACTTAGGGTAAAATTTATATGGGGAGATCAGCATTTGTGTTTTGCCTGTTGAACTTTTACGGCTAATTTGCTGGTTAATGTGAATATGAGGGGGAAGAACAGGAAATTCAACTCCAGAGACTCAGACACGACCAGTGAGGAATCACAGAGCTCCCCATGTTCTTGGCATAGATGATTGATTGACTTGGTATCCTGAACATCATCTAATTATGCTTTTTTAATAAATTTGGTTTGGCTCTAAAGTGATGATTTATGTGAAGTATTTCATTATGTATCTGTTCCTTTTCTACCCAGTCAAAAATAGTCACTCAAAATATGATCATACATGACTAAAAATTCCCTAGAATGTAAGAAATCACCACTGGCTTTATCACTCAGCTTGGTGTTACATCAGCTCATCTTCATACTGCAAGAAACAGACTGCCATCTAAAGTACTATCTTTTTTATAGTTAATTGAATCAATGTTTTTATTATATTTCATTCTTCCTCTTGCATTTTGTGCAACAGGTTTTGTGAGTGTCATGTTTCAGTGGTCAAATATTTGCCAGTACAACTGTTGCCAGATGCTACTTGCAGTACACCCAATAGGCATGTTAGGAATCAAACCTCAAATTGCTGCATTCTTCGGGAAAATTGAACAGAATGCAATAAGCAACATATTGCTTAATTGTTGTCCGGTCATGCTAAAAAAAATTCTATCAGGAAGTGTGCTGATGAGAAATTCGGCAGTGGACAGTTTTCCTCCATTTCGTTTCTGGGTTATGTCTTATTTTTTCGGTTATGGAACACATTATCTGTCCATGTTACCCTATTTTAAAAGTTATATACTGGAAAGAATCTGCTTCAGGGTTGCTTCATGTTGCTCCTCAAGCTCCTCTTCCTCGAACTTCATTTAAATTAAGAATAGGATGATCAGTATCTTCTTTAATTCTTCAAGTTCACACGCAGGTGGTCCTTCTGTAATACACTGTCATTGGTATCCAAATGCAATGTGTTTGATACTTCACCACTCTCCGGTGGAATCTTGAATTCCATTAAATGGATGAGTTTGGGGTCAGTGAGAAGTTGATTTTTTTTAAATTCTGAAGCAGCTTCAAATCCACTCTCCACTGATTTCACAGGAGGTGGGAGAGGGAATGTCTGGGCAATGGGGCTGGTCGTTCAGTGACTGCTTTGAAGGAAGTAGGGCACCTTCACTTTTACAAGCTTTTAATTTTTAACATATGTTAAAATTGTGTTCCTGGGCAGATAAAAGGAGGCAGGAAGGAAGCAATGGTGGGACAATTGATGCAATAGTCTTAAGCGTTTTCTCATTTACATTCTTATTATGACACACAAGGAGGCCATTCGGCTAATCTGATCTATGCCTGAGCGAACCCATGCCCCCCTCCTTATTTTAATTGTAGCAATATTCTCTCTCAGATGCATATCAACTCTTCTTTGATGCTTTTTGCAATTCATTTACAATACAGGTTATTAGTACCAATTAACCTACAGATGTTTCTTTGGGAAGTGGGAGAAACTGTAGTACTGCTGTACTGTGCCCCACAAGGCTGCGTCCTCAGCCCTCTATTCCTTATACACTCGCAACTGTGTGGCCAAATTCTGCTCTACTTCCATCTACAAGTTTGCTGATGATACCACCGTAGTGGGCCGTATCTCAAATAATGATGAGTCGGAGTACAGGAAGGAGATAGAGAGTTTAGTGGCATGGTGTCATGACAAGAACCTTTCCCTCAATGTCAGTAAAACAAAAGAGCTGGTCATTGACTTCAGGAAGTAGGGCAGTGCACATGTTCCTGTTTATATCAACGGTGCTGAGGTCGAGAGGGTTGAGAGCTTCAAGTTCCTCAGAGTGAACATCACCAATAACCTGTCCTGGTCCAATCACGTAGACGCCACGGCCAAAAGTAGCTCACCAGCACCTCTACTTCCTCAGGAGGCTAAAGAAATTTGGCATGTCCCCTTTGATCCTCATCAATTTTTATTGATGCACCATAGAAAGCATCTTATCTGGATGCACCACAGCTTGGTATGGCAACTGTTCTGCCTCGGACTGCAAGAAACTGCAGAGAGTTGTGGACACAGCTCAGCACATCATGGAAACCAGCCTCCCCTCTATGGACTCTGTCTACACTTCTCTATGCCTTGGTAAAGGAGCCAGCATAATCAAAGGCTCCACCCACCCCGGATATTGTCTCTTCTCCCCCCTCCCATCAGGCAGAAGATACAAAATCCTGAAAGCACATACCACCAGGCTCAAGGACAGCTTCTATCCCGCAGTTAATAAAGTATTGAACAGTGCCCTAGTACGATAAGATGGACTCTTGACCTCACAATCTACCTCATTATGACCTTGCACCTTATTGTCCACCTGCACTGCACTTTTTCTGTAACTGTAACACGTTATTCCGCATACCTTGGTACATGTGACAAATTTACCAATTTATTGTTCCATGTTCCTGTACCCAGGGAAACGCATGTGCCCACTGGGAGAACCTGCAAACGCCACATGGACAACACCAGAGATCATAATCAAATCTGGGCCCCTGGAGCTGTAACTAACGGCTGTGCCAACCTGCACTTACATCTCCTTTGAATGCCATTTCTGACCGAGGAAGTAAGCTCACCAAGTTTAACTTCAGGCCTACATAGCAAAATCTAAAAAAAATTAAGTATGTTTGTTTAATTACTACAGTTCCAAATATTGGTATTGGTATTGGTTTATTATTGTCACTTGTACTGAGGTACAGTGAAAAGCTTGTCTTACAAACCGATCGTACAGGTCAAATCATTGCACAGTGCAGTTACATTGGGTTAGTACAGAGTGCATTGATGTAGTACAGGTAAAAACAGTAACAGTACAGAGTAAAGTGTCACAGCTACAGAGAAAGTGCAGTGCAATAAGGTGCAAGGTCACAACAAGGTAGATCGTGAGGTCATAGTCCATCTCATTGTGTAATGGAACCATTCAATAGTCTTATCACAGTGGGATAGAGGCTGTCCTTAAGTCTGGTGGTACATGCCCTCAGGCTCCTGTATCTTCTACCTGATGGAAGAAGAGAGAAGAGAGAATGTCCCGGGTAGGTGGGGTCTTTGATCATGCTGGCTGCTTCACCAAGACAATGAGAGGTAAAGACAGAGTCCAAGGAGGGGAGGCTGGTGTCCGTGACGTGCTGGGCTGTGTCCACAACTCTCTGCAGTTTCTTGTGGTCCCGGGGAGAGCAGTTGCTGTACCAAGCCATGATACATCCAGGTAGGATGCTTTCTATGGTGCATCGGTAAAAGTTGGCGAGTGTCAAAGGGGACAAACCAAATTTCTTTAGCCTCCTGAGGAAGTAGGGGCGCTGGTGAGCTTTCTTGGCTGTGGAATCTACGTGATTTGACCAGGACAGGTTGTTGGTGGTGTTCACTCCCAGGAACTTGAAGCTCTCAACCCTATCGACCTCAGCACCATTGATGTAGACAGGTGCATGTACACCACCCTCTTTCCTGAAGTCAATGACCAGCTCTTTTGTTTTGTTGACATTGAGGGAAAGGTTGTTGTCATGACACCATTTCACTAAGCTCTCTATCTCCTTCCTGTACTCCGACTCATCGCCGTTTGAGATACAGCCTACAACGGTGATATCATTTGCAAACTTGTAGATGGAGTTAGAGCAGAATCTGACCACACAGTCATGAGCATATAGGGAGTACAGTAGAGGGCTGAGGATGCAGCCTTGTGGGGCACCAGTGTCGAGAATAATCGTGCCCGAGGTATTGCTGCCTATCCTCACTGATTGCGTTCATAAATATGTAGTCATAAATATGCAAATGGTAAATATGCAGTCAGTTTAGCCACAAGGTTCCAAAAAACTGTCAATACTACTTTGCAGGTCTGCCCCATTGCTGATTACACTGAATTTTAATTAGTTTAAATATAAAATTTCTGATGGGGGCCTTCCAAAATTTATATTGTGCAGCAACACAAGTGATGTACAAGCACTGAAGGTCTAGATCACTAAGCTTCAGGCTTACAATTAACAACAATGTTAAATGCATTGAAACCTTTTACCAGAATACTTAGCAATATTGTATTGATGATGTGAAAACAACACTCTAAATAAAAAGGGCAACATTTACAGCACATTGAAAGCTAATGCTGACAAATATTGACTTGAAATAATTTTAGATATCACAGATAACAAGCAAAAGAAAACCTAAATTGACTCTGTCGAAGGTTCCTGGTTATTACTAATGAAGGTAATTTTTTTTTAATTTCACATTTTTATTTAATTGAATGAAGTTAAATTCTCTATGTTAATGCTTGCTTTGCCAGTGACACCCCAAAATAAGACACGTCTTTTTAATGTTTACTCGTTTGTTCTGAGCCTCCATTAATCTGTTGTGAAGAGATGTTTCATTTTTTCAGATTTACACATTCAGAGGATATGGAATGTTAATGCTGGTATTTAGAGTCACAGGTATGTCATAGAAAGATACAGCACAGAAACAGGCCCTTCAGCTTACTGAGTCTGCACCAACCATCAGCTATCTATTTATACCAACCCTGCATTAATCTATATTTTTATTCTTCCTACATTTTCTTCAACTCTCCCCAGATTCTACAACTCACCTACATTCTAGGGGTAGTTTACAGTGACCAATTAACCTACAAACCAGCACATCTTTGGGATGTGGGAGGAAACCGGAGCACCCGGAGGAAGCCCATGAACACGCAAACTCCACATAGACAGCACCCAAGCTCAGGACTGAACCCCAGGTGCTAGGCACTGTGAAGCAGAGACTCAATGAGCTGTGCCGCTGTGCCTAATTGCCCTTGCACTGAGGGGGCAGTTAGCAGTTAACCAAGTTGATGTAGAATCACAAACCGGTCAGAACAGGTTAGGAGACAAGGTTTCCTTCATGGAAGACTATAATGAAGTTGATGAATGAGTTTTTGCAATAATCGTTAGTGAGACTTACTTTTTATAATTCCAGGTGTTGTTCAATTACTTGAATTTATTTTCCACAACTGGCATGTGGGACTTAAGTTCTTCTCTCTGATCCTATGATTGGCTGCTGGACCAGTAACTTAACCACTGTGCAATTGTAGTGATTAACACTATTCAACCATTAGTTCTAGGCAGAAAGCAGAACTGGTTAAAGGATCATCTGGGAGTTGCCCAAGCTCTTTTGATTATAAGTTCTTGGTCTTTTGCATGGCACGTTTAAAATTTTATCATGCATATTGTATAAAAGATAAGAAAATTTTACATTATATTCTGGCAAGTTTTGCTGGGGTTTGAGAAACTAAACAAACAGAAGAGCTTTATTAAGTTATAATAAGACTCAGAAATACCAGAGGCCACAATGCTTTGTCTAGTGTCAGGAACGAAGAAGGCGGCTACTTTATATTTCATCCAGACTACACACATCATTAACCCAAAGGCAATTCTTCCATTTGTGGATAATTTCCTTTGGTAGTTCCAGACTGAATATCATTAGTGAGAGGATAAAACAATCTCTGTCTAGGCAAAGGACTGAGCTGATTAAATATTCAATTTTTCTTCACAGAGATGCCTCTCTGAGTCTTTCCCCCAGGTGGGTCACAGTTTAAAATTCTGGTTGGATAGCAAGGTCTATGTTATTTTAGATTGAAAAGTAGTACCATATTATCATTAACAACAAGTTTAAGTGATTTTACAATTACTACTGCTTTAAAATCCAGGAATTACAAACATTTTAAAACCACTTTTACAATGTTCTTATTCTTTTCCTGTATGTTCCCAATGAATAAAAGAGTGTGTTTTTCTGGAATCAAGGAATGTTATAAAATTGGAAAAATAAATGGTTTGGAGAACGAAGTTCAGACTAAGAATGGAGATTCAAAATTAGCACAGATAATAGCTAACATAATTGCAATTGCCTAGTCCAGAACTGGTTTGGGACAGAGAATGCAAGTTAGAAATGGGTATACAGTAGCTTGGCTTAAGTTAAGAGGATCTTTTCAGATTTCCATTAATGCAAATGACTTCCACTGTTGTGTGGTTTCATCATTTAACTGGTTATAGAGGGGGGAGGTGGATGTCGAGGTGAATTATTTCAATGCTGTCTCATTCCTTTTCCCTCCATTGCAGGATTTCATGGTTCCTGCTGTTATGTCTGAATAACCATTTAAATTGATGTGGTAGCAGTCTACCTTTATTTCCTCTCTCTCTAACATATTCTCATCAAGGAAAAATAAAATGATACAAGAGAAGACATTGAAGTTCACTGCAGCCACATGTTAACTCCCACTGAAGACTACCTGGAATCTAGTTAACAATATCCAAGTGCAGTACCTTGCAAAGCCCTTCCAATTTGCCATCACTTTGATAAGATAACTGCTGCTAACCAATGCTTCCCCTTTGGATTTGTTGTAATGAATTGCATCTTGAGACCCAATTGGTTTTACAGGAAAAGCATATATCTATCCAGTTTTGATATTTTTCTGTATGCAGGGTAGGTAGCATTGTGTTTGTTACTGAACTGGTATCCAGAGGCCTGTACCATAAATTCAGAGATATGAGTTCAAATCTCATTATGGCAGTTAGAGAACTTGTATTCTGGTAATAATTTTTTTTAGAAATATAGAATTGACAATAATAATAATGAAATTGCTGGATTGTGAAAAGCCGATCTGGTTCACTCACATCCTTTAGGAAGAAAATCTGTCATTAGTATCTGGTGTGGTTTTTATGTAACCTTAGGTCCACCAATATGGTTGATTTTTAGGTGCCTCCATTCAGAAGCAATTCGGGATGAACCATAGATGCCGATATTATCAGTATCATCATGAGCAAATAAAAGTCCTGAAAAACTAAATTTTTTTGAAAACTCAACAAAATAAAGGTTAAGTATCAGAAAACTAAATATTTACAGCCTTCAGGAGTCCACACTGAATGCAACAATTTGAGAGAATCATCCATTCCAGTCTTGTGTCTCCCACTCCAGCATTTTTCCCTCTCTTCTCTTCTGGTATTTCAGGCTTCATTTGCCTCCTTTGTACACATCCTACAGACATACTTTATCAACTCTTTCAGTCAGCACTACCACCACAGATCTTCCCAATTGTCCTCTCAGCACCTTTTCCTTTTTCATGAAACATAAAACTTGTTTCATTTCTAACTTTCCCTCTTTGAGGACTTTGTTTCCCTCTCCACGGATGTTGCCCGATCTGCTGAGCATTTCCAGCATTTTCTGTTTTTATTTTCACTTTCTTGCAGCTGCAGTATTTTGCTTTTTTAATTTACGACCTGGGCATTGTTAATATTTCTAATCCCGGTGTGAGTCACAAGTCATGACTCTCACACATGGTGCTCTGTATGTTGAAATTTGCATGTCAATGCATTTCACATTGCAAAGATTTCCTTTTATTCCTGTGAGGTAAAGAATGTCCATAACTGAAGTGAAAACAGAAAACATTCCCTAGTCCTGAAGATAGGATATTAGGAGTCTGCAGGTGGATATAGATAGGCTGAGTGAGTGTCATAAAGTCATGGAGTTACGCAGCACTGAAGCAAGCCCTTCAGCCCAACTCGTCCATGCTAACCAAGTGTCTACCCAAGCTAGTGCCATTTGCCTGCATTTGGCCCATACTCCTCTCCATGTGCCTATCTAAATGTCTTTTAAATGTTGTTATTGTACCCTCCTCTATAGCTTCCTCTGGCAGCTCGTTCCATATACTCACCACCCTCTGTGTGAAAATGTTGCCACTCGGGTTCCTTTTAAATCTTTCCCCTCTCACCTTAAATCTACATCCTCTAGTTTTAGACTTCCCTGCCCTGGACAGATGACTGTGACCATTTACCTTCTCTATGCCCCTCACTATTTTATATATCCCAATAAGGTCATCCCACATCCTCCGACACTCCAGGGAAAAGAGTCCCAACCTATCCAGCCTCTCCTTATAAATCAAGCCCTCCATTCCTGGTGAATCATTCCTACACCCTTCCTAGCTTAATGACATTGTTCCCACAGGTAGGCAAACAGAACTGCACACAATACACAAAATGTGGTCTCACCAACAACTTGTACAGTTGTAACATGACGTCCCAACTCCTATACTCAATGCCCTGACTGATGAAAAAAAAGCTTTGAACGCTCTGCTCTCCACGCCCTCCGCACCAACTCTGACGTTGTCATCAAACCGGCCGACAAAGGTGGTGCCGTGGTAGTCTGGCGCACTGATCTCTGCCTTGCAGAGGCCAGAAGCCAACTCTCAAACACTTCCTCCTCCCTACCCCTGGACAATGACCCACCCAGGACATTATCTCCCACACCATCACTGATCTCATCATCTCGGGAGATTTCCGTCCCACAGCAACCAACATGATCGTCCCGCAGCCTAGGACTTCCTGCTTCTATCTACTCCCCAAAATCCACAAGAAGGAGTGTCCTGGCAGACCTATTGTCTCCATTTGCTCTTGCTCCACTGAGCTTGTATCCTCATACCTGGACACTATTCTATACCCCTGGTCCAATCCCTTCCCACCAACGTTTGTGACACCTCACACAGTCCTCAACTCTTCCATAACTTTAAGTTCTCGGGCACGCACAGCCTCATCTTCACTATGGATGTCCAGTCCCTATATACCTCCATTCTCCAACATGATGGCCTCACCGCACTCCCCACCCATCCTGCTCCCACCCTGGGGACTTTCCACTACCCGTGCCATAGGTGCAACACCTGCTCCTACACCACCTCCATCACCTCCATCCAGGGACCAAAACGGTCATTTCAGTTGAGGCAAAGATTTACTTGCACCTCCCTTAATATTATCAACTGCATTTGGTGCTCCAAGTGTGGCTTCCTCTACAATGGTGAGACCAAACGCAGAATGGGTGACTGTGTCGTAGACACCTGCGTTCTGTCCGTAACCGCGATCTACATCTCCCTGTTGTCAGTCACTTCAACTCCCCCTCCCAATCCATCAGCCTCAGTCCTCAGCCTCCTCCACTGCCAGGAAAAATCCAAACGCAAATTGGAGGAACAGCATCTCATTTTCTGTCTTAGGACCTTACAGCCTAATGGGATGAACGTCAAATTCTCCCACTTTAAGTAAATCAACCCCACCCCCTGCTACCTTGCCTCTTCTTTTCTTCTCTTTTCTAGCCTATCTCACTTTTTTCTCCTCACTTTTTTTTCTCTCCTTTCGCTCTCCTTCCCTCCCCCCATAGGGCGCCTGCCTCCATACCCTTGACCCATCCCCTGGTGGATCTGCTCTCCCCTCCTCCCCCGCAACTGCCTATCACTATCTCTTACCTGCATCTGCCTATCACCACCTTGTGCCCACCCCACCTCCCCTCTTTTGTCCACCTATCACTGCTCTTTTTATCCCCCCTATATATATTGGGCTTCCCCTTTTCCTATCTTTAGTCCTGATGAAGGGTCCTGACTCAAAATGTTGACCATCTGCTTTTCTCCATGGATGCTGCCTGGCCTGCTGAGTTCCTCCAGCATTTTGTTGTTTTTTCATCTACAGTCCTTTGTTTCCCTGACTGATGAAGGCCATTGTGCCAAACACCTTCTTCACCATTCTGTCTACCTGAACCTGCACTTTCAGGGAACTATGTAGATGTATCCCTTGGTCTCTCTGTTCCACAACACATTCCAGGGCCCAACCATTTATTGTGCAAATCCTGCCCTGATTTGACTTACCAAAGGGAAACACCTCATACTGGGTGAAAACTTGGCAAATGAAGTTTAATGTGGGCTTGTGTAAGATTATTCACTTCAGTAAGGGGGATCTAAAGGTAAAAAAATTATCTAGCTGGAGAAGGATTACATATGAGCAAAGTACAGAGGGATCCAGATTTTCTTGTGCACAAATGGCAAAGGTTAATAAGCAGGTATTGGTATTGGTTTATTATTGTCACTCGTACCAAGGTACAATGAAGAACTTGTCTTGCATACCGATCGTACAGGCCAATTCATTACACAGTGCAGTAACATTGGGTTAGTACAGAGTGCATTGAGGTAGTACAGGTAAAAACAATAACAGTGCAGAGTAAAGTGTCACAGCTACAGAGGAAGTGCAGTGCAGGTAGACAATAAGGTGCAAGGTCGCAACAAGATAGATTGTGAGGTCAGAGTCCATCTCAACGTATAAGGGAACTGTTTGATAGTCTTATCACTTCTCTCCTCTCCCATCAGGCAGAAGATACAGGAGCCTGATGTTATGTGCCCTCAGGCTCCTGTATCTTCTGCCTGATGGGAGAGGAGAGAAGAGAGAATGACCCGGGTGGGTGGGGTCTTTGATTATGCTGGCTGCTTCACCAAGGCAGCGAGAGATTTAGACAGAGTCCAAGGAGGGGAGGCTGGTTTCCGTGACGCGCTGGGCTGTGTCCACAACTCTCTGCAGTTTATTGTGGTCCTGGGCAGAACAGTTGCCGTACCAAGCTGTGATGTGTCCAGATAGGATGCTTTCTATGGTGCGTCGATAAAAGTTGGTGAGTGTCAAAGGGGACATACCGAATTTCTTTAGCCTCCTGAGGAAGTAGAGGTGCTGGTGAGCTTTCTTGGCCATGGCATCTACGTGATTTGACCAGGACAGGCTATTGGTGATGTTCACTCCTAGGAACTTGAAGCTCTTAACCCTCTTGACCTCAGTACTGTTGATGTAGACAGGTGCATGTACAACGCCCCCTTTCCTGAAGTCAATGACCAGCTCTTTTGTTTTCTTGATATTGAGGGAAAGGTTGTTGTCATGACACTATGCCACTAAGCTCTCTATCTACTTCCTGTACTCTGATTCATCATGATTTGAGAAACGGCCCACTACGGTGGTATCATCTGCGAACTTGCAGATGGTACAGTGAGTGCTCAGGGAGGCCAATGGCAATTGGCCTTTATTGTAAGAGGTTGGAGTTTAGAAACAGGGTATTAATGTTACAATTGTACAGGGTACTGATGAGGCTGCACTGTGTACAGTTTTGATTATCTTATTTAAGCAAGAATATACCAGCAATGGAGGCAGTCCAAAAGAGATTCCTGAGATGAGAGGGATGTCCTATCACAAGTAGCTAAAGGAATTAGATCTATATTCTTTGGAGTTTAGAAGATGATCTTATTGAAACATATAACATCTGTAGGAAACATGACAGGGTTGATGTCAAGATGTTTCCACAAGTGGGAGAATCCCAAACAAAGGGACATATTTACACGATTAGGAGCAGTCATTTAAAACTGAAGTGTGTTGGAAGGTCTTCTCACAGTGGATGGTGAACCTCTGGAATTCTCCGCTCCTGAGGGTTGTAGAGTACTTAGGTAGGAAGGAGGTAAATTTTGAAAGATCAGGGCATTGAGAGCTATGAGGAACTGGCACAGAAGAGGAGTTGAGGACTGTGGTAAATCAACCGTGATCGCATTGAATGTCAGGGCACACTTGAGGGGTCAAGTGGCCTACTCCTGCTGCTATTTTCTTATGTTCTTATGTTTTTATAGGCCTCTGACTGGAAACATTAACTGCCTTTATAGATCATGCTTGACATGTTGACCATTTGTATTATTTTCTGTTTTTATTTCCGATTTTCAACATTCATAGTTTTTTTTTGCTTTTGTCAAACTATAAATGACCACTATAATTTTCTCTCCCTTGGAAGAGTTCTCTGATTACTGATCTCCCCAGAACCACATTTAAAGTTCCCCAAATACTAAGGGCGTCTGTCTTCCTGGACATTATATTTTAAGTTCCTGCTGAACAGTTATCTTGCGAAACATAGCAAATGAAATGGAACGATTTCAGCTCAAAGTTCTCTAAGTGTACTGGCAAAAACCTCACCTTCAAGATCCATATAGTGCTCATGGTGACCATTGCAGTTGATGGATGGGTTGCATTGTGACAAAATTTAGCTGCCATTTAGAATTCAAAGTGTCTCCTAGATGTCATCTTGGTAATTCACTTGTTTTCCCTGAATTTTGCTGACAGGCTGGAGTTTCTTGTTATGAAAATATTGCAATAGTTCCCTACTAATTTGGTAGAATTTACTGTACTGATAATTTGAATGTTTGGGGAACAAAATCCCTTCTCAATAAGGAAAGTCAGTTGATCCATAGTGAAAGCCTCTTGTACATTTTTTTTTGTTCCACTCAGACTCTGGAGAATCCAACAACACAACTAGATAACCCACTCAGAAACTAGGGTCTTTCATTTGGAGAGGTGGAGATATTTCACACAAGGAGCACCTTAAAAATTCTTACGTGGGTGAGTCTGCTCCTTCCAAGTGATATCATCTTTATCTGCTCATAGGATACACCAATGGAAATAATGTCCAAAAGGGACAGAAGGGACCGAAACCTGAATGCCTTCCACTATTCACTTCAGTTCAACGCGAGCACTGGTGGAAAGACCAATGTAAGAAATGTCTTTCACCTAAATAAGAAATTCTATCAGACTAAAATACAGTTGCTCTACCTGAAAACCTAACATGGAATTTGCAATCAATATTTATAGCTATTTCCTACATTATTGATGGTAGAGCACTTTGAGCCAAAACCTTTCCGTAAACTTCATATTTCTTTTTTACTTGTTCCATCTTTTCCATGCAGTAAATGCTGCTCCAACAAACCTGAACTTACATTTGCCTTTACTATCCTGTGGTAACATGATGCTAAATCTTTAAAATGGCACCAGTAACATATTTCTCCTTGGCAACCTTACACCACCATCATTGCTGATGATAGCAGTGTCTGATTTCAACTGTCAGATGAATAATTAACACACTGATTCACTCCTAAGTGGTAAAGGTATTATTGCTGACAGCTCTCTACCATATTACTGTGCAGCTGTTCACACATATAACCAAAGATAAACATATGCATAAAGTGTCTTCAGATGTTTCCTAATTTAGCAAATAATAAATATATGCCTATTAACACATGTGACAGTGGTGTAGTTTTCATTTGTGTTACTTTCTGTGAGTGATATAATATTTTTCATTGTGATTAAAATAAAATTGAAATGGTTTGAGCTAGTACGAAGAAAGCAGCCATGAAAAATTATGGTAGCAAATTTCACTCTGCAAGGCCTGTTGTTTGGGCCCAAGGGTGCAGAATTGATTTCAATAAAGTAATGGATGCTTGTCTGCATTTCTGAAGCAGGGCCACGCCAGCAACCATATTGGTAAGGGCATATTCAGAAAACCAACTCAAGACATCCATCAGACTGATTTGATGACAGAGCTCCTGCTCCAGCTTATACCCTCTCTTAACTTTGCACAGAACTAGCGTTGACCTTAGGAAGATCCATCTGCCACCCACCTCCAATCCCCAGCAGAGCTATTTAAAGGAATCATTAACTACTTGCAAGTTAGCTGCTGACTGATTTCTGCTGATTGTTGCTATGATTCCATCAAGACTTATAGCTTTCTTCAGGGTTTTTAATGTCTACAAGGAGTGATACCAGGTGGTGAAGGATGTAGTCTTAACTTCAGATGCTCCCAGACATGGTCCGTTACCAGACCCTCCCCAAGGAGTGGGCATTGCCTGTTGAGTGAACAGAATGTTGCAGGGCAAGTCAAACTGCTAGGAGAAGAAGAGACAAGAGGGAGAGAAGGCCTCTCAACAGGAGACCAAATCCATTCAGGGAGTTCAGCGAGAAACTCCCCTACTTAAGCTTCAATGGCAGAGCAGCTTGTGAGACTACAGTAAGGATGTCCTCACTGCAATCTGCCACTTGCTGCTGCTATGACTTCTAGAATTGACGTTCACATTTACTTCCTCTCACTGGCTTCTGTGACTGTGTCTGGAGGACCTCCTAGACACCAGGAGAATCAGGACTCTTCTATACTTCGGAGATCAAGGCCGTTAGTCCAGTGTTGGAAAATTGTTTCTACTAAACCCCTTCAGCTTCAGTTACAAAATGTCTTTGGCACTTGCTGCAGATATAGTGCATCTCCCCTTTAAGAGGTTGCCATTTAGTTGTAAAGATCAGGTTTAGCAGGTATTACTCACTCATGAAATTGGGCCCACTGCTGAGACAATAAGCCAGTGGATATTATCATTACCTGTCATGGTCACAAGGATCATGTAAATGATCAGGCAGGCTGACTGTAATGTGCTGCCTGCACTGAAAGCAGCAAAAATAGGCAAACCTCAAGCCACTATCCTTACACCTGTTTTCAGAGACACTAAAGCTTTTCCATTGAGAGGGATCAGAAGAGATTTTGTTAAAGTGATTTTAGGATGGAGGTGCTTTTGTTATGATTAGACTGGAGAAGCTGGGGTTATACTCCTTGGAATAGAGGAGAATGCAAGGAGGCCTCATAGATTTCATACGTGCACACATAGAGACTCTTCAGTTTGGTGGCGAGGCCGAGAAATAGGGCACAAAAACTGAAGTGGTTTTACAAAAGATCCAAAAGTGACCTGAGGAAACTTCTCTTTATACTTTGTATGGTGATGGCCAGGGGTAGATATAGAGACAGATTCAATTGCAGCATTCAAAACGGATACAAGTTCAAAAAGGATCCCAGGTTATTGAGAGAGGCAAGAGAGGAGATTGCTGGGGCCTCGACAGAGATCTTTGTATCCACTTTAGCCACAGGTGAGGTCCCAGAGGACTGAAGAATAGCCGACATTGTTCCTCTGTTTAGGAAGGGCAATAGGGACAAACCAGTAAATTATATGCTGGTAAACCTTACATCAATGAAATTATTGGAGAAGATTCTTCGGGATAGGATTTACTCACATCTGGAAAGCAGAGACAATATTAGGGACAGTCAGCATGGCTTTTTGCAGGGGTGGTCATGCCTCACAAAATTGATTGAGTTTTTTGAGGATGTGACAAAAGTTGTTGATGAGGGTAGGGCAGTGGGTGTGGTCTATGTGAAATTTAGCAATGCATTTAAACAAGCTCCCTCATGGTAGGCTGATCCAAAAGATTAAGGCACGTGGGATCCACAGAGGTTTTGCAGATTCGATTCAAAACTGGCTTTCCATAGAAGACAGAGGGTAGTGGTAGAGAGGTGTTATTTTGTCTGGAGTTTTGTGACCAATGGTGTTCCACAGGGACCAGAGCTGGGATCTCTGTTATTTGTGATATCAGATGATTTGGATGAAAATGCAGGTGGGCTGATTAGTAAGTTTACAGGCAACACAAACATTGGCAGAGTTGTGGATAGTGGAGAAGGTTTTCAAAGAATACCGCAGAATATAGATCAGTTCTAAATATGGGCAGAGAAATGGCAGATGGAATCTAATCTGGACAAATCTGCGGTGTACTTTGGAAGATCAAATATAAGAGTATACAGTAAATGTCAGGACCCTTCGGAGCATTAAATTACAGAGGGATATTGGGATGCGAGTCCATAGCTCCCTGAAGGTGACAACACAAGTAAATAGAGTGGTAAAGAAGGCATGTGATATATTTACCTTTATGGGTCGGGGCACTCTGTATAAAAGTTGGAAAGTCACATCACAGCTGTATGAATCCTTGGTTAGGCCACATTTGGAGTAGCGTGCAGTTCTAGTTGCTGCATTACTGGAAGGGTTTAGAGACTTTGGAGAGGGTGTAAAGGAGGTTCACTGGGGTCGTGCCTGGATTGAAGAGTATTAGCTAGACAGAGAGGTTGGACAAACTTGGATTGATTTCCCTGGAGTGTCTGAGGCTGAAGTGCAACCTGATAGAAGTATACAAAATTATAAGAGGCATAGATAGGGTCTTTTTTCCCAGGGTAGAAATGTCAAATACTAGAGGGCATAGCTTTAAGGTGAAAGGGGGGAAGTTTAAAGAAGATTTACAAGGCAAGTTTTTTTACACAGAGAGTGGTCGGTGCCTGGAATGCACTGCCAGGGGAGGTGGTGGAAGCAGATATGATAGCAAGATTTAAGAGGCATTTAGACAGACACATGAGCAGGAAGGGGATGGAGTGATATAGACCATGGGATAAGTTTTGACAGGCACCATGGTTGACACAGACATCGTGGGCCAAAGGATCTATTCCTGTGCTATACGGTTCTATGTTCTATGTATGATACAGATATGTATCTGAAAGACCAGAATTTGCAGGGCTTTGGGGAGAGGGAGGGAAGTGGGACTAGTTGGATTGGCCTTGCATAGAATTTGTACTTAAATGGCAAGTCGAAAGGGCTCCTTCCAAGTTGTAGCCATTTTGTGATTCTGTGACTATCTAATATAGTACCTGCGTAAATTTTGCAGTTTTTTGCTTCTAAGTACAGAACTGTAGTCACGGCGTTCATGAAAATTTGGGTACAAATCAATTCACATACTCCCATACATATTTAACATAATGGGAAGTGGTAGTAATTAGTCCTGGGTCCTAAGCGTTAACATTCGATATGGTGCAATTTAATTCAATGGAAATTAATTTTGGAAGCAGGGTGCAACATATACAAGCCATTTCATCATGCAGCTGACACATGTAATCAAGCATAAATTTTTACCCCTAAATCATTTTTCCACTGGTGGTCTAAAATCATCAGATTATCCAATTATTGTAGGAATGGAATACAATTCAATTAACTTTAATCACACTTGAATTCTGAGCAATTGCATACTATAGTTTGAAGTATATTTGGACAAGGTCTTAATGGAGACCAGGAGCCTAATGTCAATAAAACTGAAACCAGTTTTTTTAAGTGAGAGAACTTTGCATTCTGGAATATATAAAAACATCATGAGCTTGTATGTCATGAGTGAGATTGGGACCTCACTGTGTGAAGCATCACCACATAATGCAGTACCAGTGTATTTTCCTCATTAAATTTCCAAATGCAGTCTTTTGGATAAAATCAGGAGGTTCCAATTGAAATGATGTTGGTACATTTGTGCATTCTGCTGCTGGGATACATCATTCTTCACAAGACAATTGTTCCCCACCACTACAATGCACTTGGAAAATGATCTTCAGTATGAACGTTTACTTGCACCAAATAGATTTATGAATTTGTTCAATTATGATCTTTGTATGATATATTGCAAATGAATTTGTAATGAGAGTCAAATCACTCCCTGATGACTTTGTTATAAATTCACCACAAGGATTTAGCAGTCACTGTTGTGAGAATTTCTCCCTTTCCAATGCCTGCTGGTGTTAGCTGTCCAACAGCTATGATGTCATCATACTGGCTGAGCAGTCATATTTAATTATATTAAAAATCCCACAAGCAGTTTACATTATATACATTGTGAAACAAAAATTGGAATTTTATAGTAGAAGCCAAAAAGTCATAAACAGACTTCAAAAATAATTATTCTGAATTCCCTTAAAATTTTCAATAATAATCTGAAGTAAATAGTAATGATATACATATAAATAATATTTTGAGGCCAGATACAGTAATTATGGCTTACTGTGCCATGAAAAACTCACTTAGACTTCATGTAACTGAGGATATGAGTTATGGGACACTTTATATATGCATCTAAAATTCACATTAGTTCAAATAATTGTGGTGACAGCCTGTGATAAGATTCCAGAACATTGACAGCAACTTTGTGATTTTCACTCACGCACCAAAATCCCTAAACTGCTATCAATTTCATGGAATATTGGTACAGATCAGCAGTAGTTCTGCCACCATTACTACTAGTCAACTTGTGGACCATAATACTACAGCTCCTTTACACTATCATGGGGAATAGGCAGATATAACTTCCATCATGCTATTCAGCTCAGTTCAGTTTTGATTAAAATGATGGTTGACATTTGTGTTTTCCCCTAAAAATGAGTAGAACATTAAGATACTGAGGACCTACAGCTTTGCAGTTTGTCCCAGAGCATTAACAGAGCACAAAGTTAGCTTCCTGGAACTGATTAAATTTATGGATAAAGTAAGCCCGACCATCTTTTCAGAATAAGCAGAAATTACATTACTAAGTCTAAC
Source organism: Pristis pectinata (assembly GCF_009764475.1). NCBI lineage: Eukaryota > Metazoa > Chordata > Chondrichthyes > Rhinopristiformes > Pristidae > Pristis > Pristis pectinata. The sequence goes on from NC_067407.1 coordinate 118,562,121, forward strand.
TGATAATATTTGCCTTTGATTAGGAAAAAGCATATCTACTTTATCACTCATCTATTTACTTATGTCTAAAACATATCCATAATGTCACATGTGTCACACTCCAGGTGTTATACCACTCAATGATACACATTCAATTGTATTTGTTGGTTGAAGACAGAGTGGAAAACAAAGTAAATTGAGATTCCAAGTGAACAAGAGAATTGAATGATGAGGTCAAGAGAGCAGTAGTAGGGAACAAGGAAATATTATCCAGCCGGGGACCACACAGTCCTTTCAGGTGAGACAGAGATTCACCTGCACCTCCCTTAATATCATCTACTGCATTCAGTGCTCCAAGTGTGGCCTCCTCTACATTGGTGAGACCAAACGCAGACTAGGTAACCATTTGCAGAACACCTGCACTCCATCCGTAACCGCGATCTGCATCTTCCTGTTGCCAGTCACTTCAACTCCCCCTCCCACACCATCACTGATACGACAGTCCTTGGCCTCCTCCACTGCCAGGAGGATTCCAAGCACAAACTGGAGGAACAGCACCTCATTTTCCATCTTGGAACCTTGCAGCCTAACGGCATGAACATTGAATTCTCCCACTTAGGTAATCCCCGTCCCCCCTTCCTCACAACCACACACCAACTACCCCCCCCCCCCCACCACCCACCATGCTTCTTATCTTCTTTCCTTTCCTAGCCCCTTTTTACTTCTTTCTTCTTACACCCATCCCCTGGTGAATTCTGCTCTCACCCCCACCCCCCCAGCACCTGCCTATCAAGATAAGATATCTTTATAGTCACATGTACATCGAAACACATCGTGAAATGCATCTTTTGCGTATAGTGTTCTGGGGGCAGCCTGCAAGTGTTGCCACACTTCCGGCGCCAACAAAGCATGCCCACAACTTCCTAACCTGTATGTCTTTAGAATGTGGGAGGAAACCGGAGCACCAGGAGGAAACCCACGCAGACATGAGGAGAACGTACAAACTCCTTACAGACTGCGGCTGGAATTGAACCTGGGTCGCTGGTGCTGTAATAGCATTACGCTAACCGCTACACTACCGTATCTTACCTGCATTTACCTATCACGTCCCTGTGCCCACCCTGCCTCCCCTCTTTTATCCACCTATCACTGGTCTGCTTTTCCCTCCTGTATATTGGGCTTCACCTTTTCCTATTCTTCAGTCCTGAAGAAGGTCCTGACCCAAAACATTGACCGCCTGCTTTTCTCTATGGATGCTGCCTGGCCTGCTGTTTTTCATCAAGGAAGTAGTAAGATGTGAAAGAAGAGACACAGAATTAAAATATAAAAAAGAGAATGGGAGAGACAAAGATGGGAGTTTAGGTTGGGGAGAAGGAGAGATGAGGAAACATAAGCAGTTGGAAGCCAAGAGAAAATATGAAACTGGAACAAGGAACTGATTGGAGAAGATGCAGGAACCAGTTCAGACATCCTTCTATATAGGCAACCTGTTATCTCCTGTTGGACATACAGTACCATATGTGACTGTCTCTTAGGTATACTGAATTGGCTTAGCAACATATTGAATTATTCCAGACCCAAAGATGTCCACAGCCTTCTCAGATCTGGGAACAATGGGCAAAAAGAATGACCTTGTCTGCATTAACTAGATTCCAAAATAGAGCATGCATGCAAGCAACAGCTGCTTCATAGACAGTGAATTCTGTCGGCAACTCTTGTCATAAAGCCAACCTTTTCCCTGCTCTTACTGTGAGTGAGTTGTTAGCTCTGTTCCTCAGCAAACTATTCCAAATTTTTCTTCTTTTCTTCTTTTAGATGCACAAAGGAAGCAAAGCTCAGTAGTGATGGATCTAGCCCAGCCCAGCCATTATTTCAGAGCAGAATTAGATTCAGAATCAGATTTATTATCACTGACTTATATTACATGAAATTAGTTGTTTTGTGACAGCAGTACAGTGCAAAGACATTAAAATTTTTATAAATTACAAAAATAAATAGTGGAAAACAAAAATAAATAATGAGGTAGAATATATGGGTTCATGGACCATTCAGAAATCTGATGGCAGAGGGGAAGAAGCTGTTTCTGAATCATTGGAGTGTGGGTCTTCAGGCTCCTGTACCTCCTCCCCGATGGTAGTAACGAGAAGAGGACATGTCCCGGGTGGTGAGGGTCCTTCGTGATGGATGCCGTCCTCTTGAGGCACTGCCTCTTGAAGATGTCCTCGATGGCGGGGAGGGTTGAGCACCTAATATTTCTCAAGCTTTCCCTTTTGAGCACCAGCCTAGAGACGTCCACTATGGCTGAAATCAAAGAGTGAAAAGTAGTAAGTGCATGAACACCTAACATGTCAAAGGGAAACAGGAACAACTTGCTTAGGAAGAAGTCATTGCTGACGAGATATATCACTTCTTGGCAGTTCAGATTGTACAGTCCTGGATTTTAAAGGAACGCAGCTTGAGGGCACTGAGTTTATGCCAGGACAATGCATTGCAGATGCCAGATTGATTGGAAAGTTCCAGTAGCAAGATGTGGAGGAATATGTTGGATGGGTACACATTGTAACACAGGTGTCATACTTAATATTGGCTGTTAACAATCATTGCTGTTCAAGGCTGGACCACTTTATAAGGATTATATTACATTACTAACTGCTCTCTGTTTTGTTGTGGCAATGATTTAGTCTGTCTGTGTGAAAGAAAGCCCATAGTAACAAGTGCTATCCTGATGCGGTGAGCTTTCTTTAATTTAATAGAGTACCTTGGTGTTAGTTTGAACTGCCAACCATCCTTTCAGAATCTGAGAGAGAGAGAGAGAGAGATCCTGAGATGCACAGCATAGCAGTTCCACGTTTCTCAATGGACGATTCTTCGCCTTCCTGTATCCACACTCTCAATGGATGATTCTTCACCTTCCTCTAGCCTCTCTGCTATGCGCCGACACCTTCTGGCCTCCCTCTTTCTCTTCCACAGCTCTGGACCTCACTCTCCAAGATGTGCCAGGACCGTTATTTTTTGTCGTTCTCCACTGTATCCACGCTCTCAATGGACGATTCTTCACCTTCCTTGTTCCTCTAGCATTGCAGTTCACCCCAGCTCATGGAAGCAACAGGGAGGTCAGAGCAGAGAAATCATGACAGAGGCCTTATATACAATATATGCTTCTTTAATGGACCCTACAGTAGGGACACACAGAAGCGGCTTTAAATAAGATTAGGCCTGAGTTGCAAACCAAGATCACAAGAAGCTCTATTGATCTCAATGATACCACAGGGTCTAGTTTCATCCAGATCAACAGTTCTGTTGAACCAGTGACCAGTACTGGTGATGTGGCAAGAATAGACATGCATCATGATGCTGTGTGTCAGCAAATTTATGGATATAGTACATATGTAAACAGTTTAATCCAAATTTCTCTGAACAGCGAAAAGTTTTCTGCTGTTACTTATATAAACCATTACCCCAAGTCACTCTGCCAATTGTGAAATTTTGTGACAACAAACCAGTTGGCAGGATTTTATTTGCATAATAAATTAGTAAGCAATTCTCTTAAACTATCTAGATGTGTACAATTATAAGAATGCATTTTTATCTTCACTTCATGCCTGGAAATCAATGGAGCAGATTGACCATACATAATAAAAGCCAGCTGATATTCATTCCATTAAAATCAAGGGAATTAATCGGATGGGTTAAGAAATCCAATCCACCAGGTTACTGCATTGCAATAACGTGAACATTTACTCCATAACCAGATGTATGGTGGTCCAAGTGCAGATATGCTACATTTTACTTGTTAGTTGAAGAATCAAGGAGAATAAAATAAAATCAGTAAAGTAACAAATCAGAAAAGTGGAGGAATTTTGGCATTCCCAAGCGTACTGGAAGATCCTCAAATTGAACTAAACAGATCACAGAGCATAATTTAGAGATAAATGTAACCATCAAACAAGTCAAAGTATCCTCTATGTAACAATAAGAAAGATTTTGGAGATTCCTGGCACACTTAGTGAAGAAATTGGAAACTGGCAGTGTTATCCCAGGAACCAGGAAAATTGACAAGATATAATCATTCATCCTTCTAAAACAAAGAATGAATTCAGGAATTTCTATAAACACTTCCACTCCTCAGATTGCAATCTGTCAAGGGAGAAATTAAATTGTTTTTTTTTACTACCTCTCACTACTTCCCTGTCTCCTGAACAAAGCAAAAATTCAAAGGGTATTTTCTACAAAGGAAGTTTTGAGCACCATCAGAGGTTCAAATAGAAATTGAGCTCCCAGATTTTCAAAGTTAATCATATTAAGTCAGTTTTGTAGAGTCAATTTTCCATTGGCAATGCACTGGTGGATTTCACATGGTGAGTGCAGGAAAGGGGCATTTGGGACTTCCAAGATCTTCTCATTTAAAGAAAGATGGCATACTTCCAACCATAATTGGACCCTGCACTGGGAATAATAAGGGCAACAGTGGAGGTGGTAGAATAGAAAAGCAAGAGCTCAGCTGAAAGGAAAATCTTCAGTGTCTGTGGTGAATTGCTTGCCTTGCTGTGTGCTGGAACTGAGCCAGAAAACTGAAAACGCACAGGGATGAGAGAGGACAGTTCTCTCAAAGTTCTCGAAGTCAGGCTAAAGGGGAAATGCCAAAGGAGTGTTACAGCATTTGACAGCGATGACCTTCATCTTCAAAAGGCAAATAGCTGCTCTTATACATGATCTATTCCTCATGAGCAAAATGTTAAAGCATTGAAGAAATTTTATGTAACAATCTTTATGTTATCTTTTACTGTTTCTCAAGTAGTTAATTTAGTCATGTACATCTTAACCAGCTGCTCATAGTAGATTTTTCTCTTTGCTCTTTCTAATTGCCTTGTAAGACAAATAATACTTTTCCTTCTCAGTACACCGATGAATGATGGTGTGAAGATTCTTCTGTAACCTGATTGAATGTTAAAAATTTGCTTCAGCTAGATTAGTCAAGAGGGTATTGCTACATTGGCTAATATGGGTGACAATTGTTTACAGTATTCAATCTATTGCGCAATATTGCCATGGATATATAAGTGGCTATTGAAAGGCACGGAACAGCAGGAGGATGATAGTGCAGAGGAGCCACCAGTACTAGACAGGATGCGATGCCAACAAAATCAAGTGTAATTCCCACTGATCAAACAAGTCAAAAACTATCTTTCACTGCTTGGATGTTGGCCAACTAAAGGAATCATGGGCAAGGTAAATCATTATAAGGGCGTTCCCACTGTGTTCCTCTCATAGAACATAGGACAGTACAGCACAGGAACAGGCCCTTTGGCTCACAATGTCTGTGCTGTCTATGGTTGCCAATCTAAACTAATCCCATCTGTCTGCACGTGGCCCATATCCCTCCATTGCTTGCCTGTTCACGTGTCTGTCTAAATGCCTCTTAAACGTTACTATCATATTTGCTTCTATAACCTCAACTGGCAGTGCGTTCCAGGCACCCACCACTCTCTGTGTAAAAAAACTTGCCTTGCAAATCTCTTCAACTTTATGCCCTCCAGTATTTGACATTTCTACCCTGGGAAAATGACTCTGACTATCTATCCTATCTATGCCTCTCAAAATTTTGTACTCTTCTGTCAGGTTGCACCTCAGCCTCTGACGCTCAAGAGAAAACAGTCCAAGTTTGTCCAACATCTCCGTATAGCTAATGTATTCCAATCCAGGCACATCCCAGTAAACCTCTTCTGCAACCTTTTCCATAACCTCCACATACTTCCTATAGTATGGAGACCAGAACTGCACAAAATACTCCAAATGCGGCCTAACCAAAGTTTTATACAGCTGCAACAGGATTCCTGAATCGTATACACAATGCCCCAACCAATGAATGTCATATGCCTTCTTTATATCCTATCCACGTGTTGCCACTTTCAGGGAGCTATGGACTTACACCCTAAGATACCTCCGTGCATCAATTTTCCTAAGGGTCCTGCTATTTACTGTATACATTCCTCTTGCATTTTACCTCCCAAAATGCATCACCTCACACTTGTCTGGATTAAGCTCCAGCTGTCATCTCTCTGCCCAAATTTCCAACTCTTCTATATCCTGCTGTATCTTTAGGCAACCTTCCTCATTATCCACAACTCCACCAATGTTCATGTCATCTGCAAACTTACTAATCAGACCACTTATGTTATCACTCAAATCATTAAAATATTTTACAAATGACAGAGGTTCCAGCATTGATCCTTGCAGGACAGCATTGGTCACAGACCTCCCGTCAAAAAAACACCCCTCTACCATGACACTATGTGCTATGGCCAAGCCAATTTTCGATCCAATTTACCAACTCAATGTGAATCCATGTGACTTAATCTTCTGGACCATTGTCTCAAGGGCCACTAAGGTTATCTCAGTGTTGTTCTCAGCTCGATGTCAGATCACAGTTGCCCATTCACCTTTTGTATTTTTGGGTATGAAATCAAGTTCAATTCAATATAATTTATTCTAAATATCCTGGTATTCACAGGGCCAAGTCTACATTATAAACAGGTAGTTAGAACATAGACAGAGGATGCTAATAATTCACATTTTTGTATCTGCTTCCACCACTAACCCTGGCAGACCATTCCAGGAAAAAACTTGCTCCACACATCTTTAAATTTTCCTCATCGCCTTAAATGTGTCTCCTCTATTACTTGACATTTCTACCCTGGGAAAAAGATTCTGTCTACCGTACCTATGCATCTCATAATGTTACTAGCCTCTATCAGGTCTGCCCTCAGCCTCCGACACTCCAGAGAAAACATTCCATGTCTATCCATGCCTCTCATTATTCTATTAAGTTCTATCAGGTCTCCCTTCAGCCTCCAATGATCCAGAGAAAACAATCCAAGTTTGTCCAATCTCTCCTTATAGCTCATACCCTCTAATCCAGGCAGCATCCTGGTAAACCCATTCTGTACCCTTTCCAAAGCTTTGTGTGATGGGGCGACCAGAATTGTACACAATACTCCAAGTGCAGCCTAACCATTGTATGCCGTTGCAATATGTCTTCCTGACTCTTATACTCAATGCCCTGACCAATGAAGGCAAGCATGTCACATGCCTTCTTTAGCACCCTATCAACTTGTGTGGCCACTTTGAGGTAACTATTGACTTGGACCCCCAGATTCCTCTGTAAGGGTTCTGCCATTAATAGTCGACTTTCCCCTTACAGTTGGCCTCCCAAAGTGCAACAGATCACACTTGCCCAAACTAAACTCCATCTAGCATTTCTCTGCCCATATCTGTAACTGATCCTGCTGTATCCTTTGACAACCTTCTTCACTGTCCACAATTCCACCAATTTTTGTATCATCTGCAAATTTTACTAACCCGCCTATCTACATTTTCATCCAAGTCATTTATATATAAATCACAAAACAACAGAGTTCCAGCACAGATCCCTGCAGAACAACACTGATCACAGACCTCTAGCCAGAATAACATCCTTCTACCACTGCCCTCTGTCTTCTATGAGCAAGCCAGTTCTGAATCCTAACTACCAAGTCACCATGGATCCCATGCATCTTAATCTTCTGGATCAATCCAATACATCTTAATCTTCCAGATCAAAATGATTAATAATATTTCAGTTCATTATTAATGCTAAAATGTCAGTTGATGTTCAGTCACTGAGTATATTCAAGGCTGAACTTCTAGTTTTTTTAGATTGCAGCAGATTTAAAGGAAAGGTGATTGTATGAAAAGGTGAACTGGAGGCAAAGGATTAGCAAAATTTTATTGAAAGGCTTTTCAGGACCAAAGTGCCATATGGCATAATCCTGATCCTATTTCATGTGTTCTTAAGATAGCATCATCACTATGCCCAGAATCATGCCACTATTATCAGCTGTTGATGGCTTGGCAAACAAACTAAAGATAACTCCAGTTTAAATATAAAACAGATTACTTTTTGTAGGTGCTGGGAAAAATACATTGTTTGCAGAATTCTCTTCAGCTCACCATATTGGTTTAAATTAGCGGTCGGTGGTTGACGGACCATCTGGATTCCGAGGTCTCTCTTATCACCTCCTGTTGGATATGATGAAAGCTACTGTCTCCTCTCCTCCACTGGCCACACAGCCTTCCCCATCCTGGAGATTTTCTCTTTGGTGTTAAGAGTTAAGGCCAGTGACCATCTTTGAGCTTGCTAGCATAGAGAAATCTCTGGGCTGGGGAGACAAAGTGTAGAGCTGGAGAGGCAGCAGCCTGTTCTCCCAAAAGATAAGGGAGAGGTAGGATCCAGGTAGTCTGTCAACATGTGCTATTGGTCCCCACACTCACCTTGATGGCTAAGGTACAGCTCTGAGTCCCACATCTCAACACTGACCCCTGCCTGCCCAACATCAGCCCTCACAGGTCTCTCTGCACTGAGCCATGGGGGATTCATTATTGGATTTGTGCCAGGTGTCTGGTACCAGGTTCCAGCAGTGCAGTGAGCAGTAGTAGGAAGGGCAGGATTTGTGCCAACTTCCAGACAGCTGGATTCCTGGCACAGCAGCACTGCTATGTCTTTTTACATATAAGATAAGAGATCAGATATCTTTCTTAGTCACATGTACATCAAAACACAGCGAAATGCATCTTTTTGCGTAGAGTGTTCTGGAGGCAGCCCGCAAGTGTCGCCACGCTTCCGGCGCCAACATAGCATGTCCACAATTTCCTAACCCGTACATCTTTGAATGTGGGAGGAAACCAGAGCACCCGGAGGAAACACACGCAGACGTGGGGAGAAACATACAAACTCCCTACAGACAGTGGCCGGAATTGAACCCTGGTCACTGGTGCTGTAAAAGCGTTACACTAACTGCTACACTACTGTGCTACCGTCTACACTACAGTGCTACTGTATGTTGTAATGACCATTTCAGGGCTCTAAATAGAGTACAAGTGTATCTGTAATTTTGGACTGTAAGTAACTGCTGTCCATTCTGTCAATGGGATGTTCAATTGGTTCAATTAGGAAGGCAGCTGCTAATATAGGCCAGGCAGACTGTCAACATTTCGGGTCAGGAACCTTCTTCAGGACTGAGATAAAAAAAGGGGAAACCCAATATATAGGGGGGAGAAACAGAGTAGTGATAGGTGAACAAGAGATGTCAATGATAAGGTAGAGGTGGGTAAGAAGTAGTGATAGGCAGATGTGGGGGAGGAGGGGAGAGCAGATCCACCAGGGGATGGTGCAAAGGTAGGGAGGCAGCTGACCCATGGGGTGAGGGGAGGAGAGGGAAAAAAGAGAAATGGGTGAGGAGAAGAAAGAGAGATAGACTAGAAAAGGGAAGAAAAGAAGAGACATTGTGGGGGGAGTTGGTTTACTTAAAGTGGGAGAATTCGATGTTCATGCCATTAGGCTGTAAGGTCCCAAGATGGAAACTGAAGTCGTAACCGTGATCTGCATCTCCCGTTACCAGTCACTTCAACTTCCCCTCCCACTCCATCACTGATATGTCAGTCCTCGGCCTCCTCCACTGCCAGGAGAAGTTCCAAGCACAAACAGGAGGAACAGCACCTCATTTTCCGTCTTGGAACCTTGCAGCCTAATGGAATGAACATCGAATTCTCCCACTTTAAGTAAATCAACCCCCCACCCCCACATTATGCCTCTTCTTTTCTTTGATTCCCTTTCCTAGCCTATCTCTGTTTTTTCTCCTCACCTATTCTTCTTTTTCCTCTTCTCCCTCTCCTCCCTCCCTCCCCAAAGCCCACCTCCATACCTTTGACCTATCCCCCGGTGGATCTGCTTTCGTCTTCTCCCCCACACCTGCCTATCACTATCTCTTACCTGCATCTACCTATCATCACCTTGTGCCCACCCCACCTCCGCTCTTTGTCCACCTGTCACTGCTCTGTTTTCCCCCTATATATTGGGCTTCCCCTTTTCCTACCTTCAGTCCTGAAGAAGGGTTCTGATACAAAAACTTGACCATCTGTTTTTCCTCCACAGATGCTGCCTGGTCTGCTGAGTTCCTCCAGCATCTTATTGTTTTTTCATCTAGATTCCAGCATCTGAAGTTCTTTGTTTCTTTAGTATAGCTGCTAATATAATCATGTTATGCCAAAATTTCACTAAACAGAAAACATGCTTGTTAAATTAAATTAATTGAAAAGTAAAGCACCACATTAGTTTTCCCAAATGTTATTCCCATTTCCTCCATCCCTATTGTCTAGACTTTCTGCCTCAAATATTTATATTTTTTTAACTATTAGGGATCTTACTACCTTTCTTCAGATCATGTTCTTTCAAGTGATAATCTTAAAAATAATCTTACCTTATTCCACCTTAGCCCAACCATGCATTATGAAGAAGTCTTCATAATGACTAAAAGGCAGTTCTCTCATTTGTATTATGTACAGTTCTGGTTGCCACACAACAGGAAGGATGTGGTAGCGATGGAGAGAGTGCAGAAAAGATTCACCAGGATGTTGCTTGGAATGGAGGGCTGGAGTTATAAGGAGAGATTGGATATGCTGGTTTATTCTCACTGGAATGTAAGAGGCTGAGGGTTGACCTTAGAGATGTTTATAAAATTATGAGGGCATAGATAGGAAAGATGTAGGAGAGATGCAGGCCTAGTGCAGGGAAATGGGATTAGCATAGAGAGGCATCACAGTCAGCATTTCTGTGTTGTATGAATTCTATTATTCTGTGATTCATGCCTGCTTTTTCGACCAATCAAGAAGTAAAATATAATAGATAACCTTATTACAACACAGAAATTAATGGAAAATCTTTGCTTATTTTAATATTTTTTCAGGACAAGGTAACACATCTGGAATATTAGCAATAAAATTAAATAGTTAAGGAGAGTAATATAGATTATATATTGCTTGTTAACTGAATAGTAGTTTTCCTCATTCTGTATATATAAAAATGGATTATAGAATCCAAAACCAGATTTTTTTTCTTTTTGATAGAGTAAGCACAGCATGGAATTAAACCCTCTGTTTTATTTTAGTTTCATGCCTTGGAACTTGGAAACAGAATTTCTTTCTTTGCAAAATGTGGAAGTAAAGAGGTGCACAAGACAAGTGAGTTATTGGATGAATCACCAAACAGTTCAGATAATCTAATCGAATGTAAACTGGCACATGAAGATCAAGGAAGAAAATGAAAAGGGACAGAACATGAGGTGGAAATGAACAAAATTAATAATGTGACTCAATGGAAATATTAACTGATTTATATTGAACTTACAAAGAAACAGGAATTCAGGCAGCCAGTGACTGAAAAAAAAAATCACAAGTGAAAAAAAGTTCAGAAGTCGTGAAAGAAATAATGAGGGAGAAGGTCATGGAATAAATGAAAACTAAAACCAATGAAAAATATACCACCAAATCATGGCCATATAAAAACAGTCATAAAAGGTGAAAGTCAGTGAATTTGTTCCATAGCAGAAAAGCAAAGTTAATTCAATATTAGAATATGGCAATATGACATACTTCTTTGACTTCAAGCTGCCATTTTCACCCCCACTATTCACCAATCATTTCTACAAATGGGACTTAACTGAAGAAATAGCTTTTAAGCCTGATAGATACATTTAGTGCAATAGGAGAGATAAGAACAGACCTCAAATTTCTGAAGGCCTATATGTAGTACAAATATATATTTGATTTTGATCAGTATAAATAGTAATTAATTAAATCTAATTGGAATCATTTGTACTGATGCATATTTAATTTTCATGCTTATATTATGTGGTATTGCGAACACTAATTTATATTTAGAAATAAATTAGTTAAAACATTTTAATATTTTTAAACATTTTTTAAGCTGTGTACATTGCAAAAGAAAACAGTAAAACCATCAGTCAAGCATAGGCTTTAAGCTGATACCTGACTGAACCAGTGTATTTTTTTCTGCAACGAGCCAAGCTGTGAGATTCAGGTCAGTCTTCCTTTCAAAGCCAGTCTCTGTGTTATTGATACTCCCACTGCTGCTGTGGGTAAGTAACTTGGTTTAACAAGTGCCAGACTGTAAACTGTAAGTACATTTTTAAATCAGAATGCAGCTTTGTATTTTTATAATGACTTCTCTTAAATATATAAATAATTTTAAAAAGTATTACACAAAAAAATTTCAAATTCAATCTTCGATGGGGCAATGAAATGTAAATGTGATCCTTTTATACAAATCTTTATTGAAAATCTCTGGATTATTGTGCTGTATTGTGTAAATCAATAAAAATCAGCTCATCTATTGTTTTATTACTTATTCCTATTTTATCTTTCACAGATAATAGAGTGTATAATATTAAGCTTCTGATGGCAAAATGGAATAGTATGCACCGGATCCTGTTATTTGTCTTCATTGCAGCCATCTTTATCCACACTTTCCCCTATCATCCAATGTTTAGTGAACATTGTTTGCATGTTCACTGTGATGCACATGATCATCATGGGTGAACCTGAGGAGGGTTATTTCTAAATTTGGAACTTTTATAATTCTGTGAACAGCTCTTTAAAACTATATTTCTTCATCACCCATTAATCTTGACGATTAAAAATATTATTAATAAACAAGAAGATTTTATCAATTGTTTTCTTCTGATCCCAATATCCACACCAGCTAACTTACCTCCTGTCTGAGCTTACCAAGTGTATTGTATCACATCACAGTTCAAGAAGTCTGTGCAGGGAAGCATTCAGCAGCCTTCTACTCTGGCAAGTCCCCACAGTATGAAGTCAGCAATCATACTTTTGAATCAATTTTTTCCCCCAAAAAAAATTCAGTCTAACAAAATCAGCCAGTATGTGGCATAAACAAGATATCCATTAGAGTATTTTATAACACAATAAATCACTGAATCAGTCTGCAGAAATCACTTACACCCAAGGCTTATGAGTCAATCACCCAATATTGTTGAATGCCTTATTTTTCATTAAATCACAAAGTCCTGCCATATGCCACTATTTATTATGAAAAATGACAAATAACTAATAGCAACTTCAAGTTAGTAATTCAATCTTGTGTTTCTCATGAGCTTCATATACTACACAAACTTTGTTCTCCTGGTTTATAACATCAGTGCTGTTCAACTTAATTAATGCTTTATAACTCACCCTCTATATGTCTATTATTTCCCTCTTTGTCTTTTCACATAAAACCATATTGATTGCTTAAAACAGTTTTGCCTGTATCTCTTTTAAAAGGCAAAAGTGCTCATGTTCTTTATGCAAAGTTCACAAACATAGCACAGGCACATCCACTATGTACTCTAAGGATGGAATACATTGTGTCAAATCAGCTGCTTTTCACTTGACCCCTCTGGCTTAGGTAGAGACAATTGTACAGGAAACAAATAGGCAGGGGGAACTAAAAGAAGAGAGACAATATGCTCTGGTACATATTTGAGTTTATCCTTCAGTTGTCTTATGAACAGTATCTGCAAAGTTTCACGTGGATGCAAGATTGGAATTCTGGGGTCAGCACAAGTGACCCAGCATCAACCAAATTGATGTATGGGCTTCTTTGCCTTAGCCTCAGGAGAATGCCTCAACAATATTCAGAGACAACTAGATTGTCCTTGACTTTCTGCACCAATTCTATTCCTTGTCTGGAGAAAGTAGTTGAAGTGCTTTATCATCAATAGGCATGACATGATGCATTCCTTACCAGCATTACAGGGAAAGATTTTTGAAGTTGAGCTAAAGACAATCATTCTGCACTTTTTCTTAGCCTCATACTTTAAAGCCAACTCCTGAGTACTGAAAACAGTAAATTGATATTTTAAGGGCACTGAAGGCAGGCTTCTTCCTTCCATTCTCTGTGTTTCAGGTAGATGGATGCAAAGCAGAAGGACATCAAGCATGATCAGTAATGCCAGCTCTCTATTGGCTTGTACCTCTTCTGAGATCTTCTATCAGAAATTATGTGATAAAGGATTACATTAGTTATAGTCTTAGAAATAGTCCATGCTGAATTGAGCATCCGGCTGTCTTTCCTCACCTAAATCTATCGCGCAGCTCTCTATTCTCCTTCCCTTCCAATGATTATTCAGCCTCCCCTTAAACACATCAGCACTATTTGCATCAACCATTCCCTGTGGTGGCAAGTTCCATGTTCTCACCACTCCTTGGGTAAAGGCATTTCTTCTGATAGCCTCCAGTTACGTTTTCCACAGAAGTGGAAACATTCTTTCCATATCCATTCCACGGAAAACTTTCATAATTTTTAAAACTTCTCCTGGGTTGCTCATCAGCCTTCTTCAAGACAAAAGAGTCTTTTTTGTGATTGGTGTGTTTGTACTCTGAGATCACATTGTTTCCCTACATAATCAAGACTCTTCCCTTGCTATTTTTGCTAATTGTCACCTTCCTATTTTTTCTAGTCAAAAAATAGCGTTGGGACAGATAATGGGATTAAAAGATGAAAGATATTAGAACTTGCATTCCAAGGTCTTGAAAGAGGTGGCTATGGAGGTAATGGATACACTGGTTGTTATCTTCTCAATTTTCTCAGATTCTAGGATGTTTCTTACAAATTGGGAGAGAGCCCTACTATTTAAGAAAGGAGTGAGAAAATGGGGAGCTACAGCCCAGACAGCTTCTCTGTAAAGAGAAAGAGAGTTACATTTCCAGGTCAAAGTTTCTTCGTCAGAACTGGAAAATTGAGACAACAAGGTAGTTTGGAGGATGAATGGAATAAGGTGGGGCAGGATAGAAAGGATAAAAGGAATATCTCTCATGGGGTGAGTTCAAGCTTATCATGGTGATAAACTGTTGATGAAACCATCTGGTTGAGAGGTTAATTAGTGCAAAAGAGGAAATGCAACAAAGGTTTACCAGACTTATTCCTGGGATGGAGTTATGGTTCTGTGAGGAGAGATTAAACAAACTAGATCAATACTTTCTGGAGTTTGGAAGAATGAGAGGTGATTTCACTGAATGCACACAATTTTTCCTGGGGATTGACAAGCTAAATTCAGGAAAGATACAGTTTCAAAATAAGAGGGCTGAATATTCAGAAAAAAAGATGAGAGGAAATTTCTTTATCCAGAGGGTGGAGAATCTTCTGAATTCTCTACTGAAGAGTACTGTAGAGGCTCTGTCACTGAGTTTGTCCAAGACAGAGATTGGCATATTTTTGAATATTAAGGAAATCAGTGGATATGGGATTACTACAGAAAAGTGGTGTTGAATTGAAGGAATAGCCCTGATCTGACTGAATGGCAAAGCAGGCATGAATAGCCCACTCCTGCCTCGATTTCTTGTGTAAATTTATTTTACAGCTGAGACAGATGCACTTGTTAGCTCCTTATTTGCCTATACTTCTGACACCTCTTGCTCGACTTGCCCAGTTTGACAGGCCACGCATTTCTGGATGAATGTGACTTAATTTAATCTTCATTAAATCTGACAAGTTCTGGCGAATGAGCTAACTTGACTAATAACCACATCTAGTTGAATGAGAGAGGAAGTCCTCATATTATTTCCTAGAAACATTTGTGATTTGTTCCGCTGGAGTTATTCCTGCAACAGTCCTATTTCTAACATTCTAGCCTCTCCCTGAGATACTTTCAATGCCTGAAAATCTTCTAGTTCACAGCCCTGATCACTCATTGATTCCACTTTTCTAATAAGGAACAAATGCCAAATTAGTATCTACATAACTATCTTTCATAACTAATGGGAGATACTTTTATCCATAATAAATGGGATTAGTATAGACAGGCATTGAATGGTTGGCATGAACAAAGTGGGCCAAAAGGTTTGTTCCTGTGCTGCATGACTCTATGACTACGTGAATACTATATGTCAATGGATACAACCAATAAGAATGGTTTTGTTCACTGTTTTTCCAGGTTCCAGGAAGGTTTGCTAATGCTGCTCGGGGGGGTTTAAACTAAATTTGCAGGGGGAGGGGATCCAGAATGAGAGAGAGGATAGCGAGATGGAGGGTAGAGGACAGGTAGGAACTACACAATTTCGGAACATTAATACGAATGGAGAGAGGAGAAATGGGTTAAAAATCCTATATCTGAATGCATGGAGTGTCAGGAATAAGGTAGGCGAGCTTAAAGCTCAGATACGAATGGGTAAGTATGATGTTGTTGGGATAATGGAGACATGGCTGCAGGGAGATCAGACCTGGGAAATGAATTTTCAAGGGTATACATGCTATCGTAAGGACAGGAAGGTGGGCAGAGGGGGTGGGGTGGCCTTGTTGGTGAGGAATGAGATTCAGTCCCTTGCAAAGGGGGACATTGAATCAGGAGAAGTAGAGTCAGTGTGGATAGAACTGAGGAACTGTAAGGGCAAAAAGACCCTGATGGGTGTTATCTACAGGCCTCCGAATGGTGGCATGGATATTGGGTGCAAGCTGAATGTTGGCATGTGGCAAGGGTAATGTCACAGTAGTTATAGGGGATTTCAATATGCAAGTGGACTGGGAAAATCAGGCTGGTACTGGACCCCAGGAAAGGGAGTTTATAGAGTGCCTCTGGGATGCATTCTTGGAGCAGCTGGTACGAGAGCCGACCAGGGAGAGGGCTATTCTGGATTTAGTGCTGTGTAATGGGCAGGATTTGATAAGAGAACTCGAAGTAAGGGAGCCATTGGGAGGTAGTGACCATAACATGATAAGTTTTTATCTGCAATTGGAGAGGGAAAAGGGCAAATCAGAAAGGTCAATTTTGCAGTTTAACAAAGGAGACTATGGAGCCATGAGGGAGGAGCTGGCTAAAGTTGACTGGGCGGGCATCCTAGCAGAATTGTCAGTGGAACAGCAATGGCAGGTATTCTTGGGAATAATGCACAAGGTGCAGGATCAGTTTATTCCCCAGAGAAGGAAAGACTCAAAGAGGGGAAAGGGGCCACCGTGGCTGACAAAGGAAGTCAGAGATAGCATTGTGTTAAAAAGGAAGAAGTATGGCAGAGCCAAGCTGAGTGGGAAGATAGAAGATTGGGAAATTTTTAAGGTGCAGCAGAATTTAACTAAAAGGTAATTCGGGAAGAATAAATGAGGTACGAAGGCAAGCTAGCCAGGAATATTAAGGAGGATAGCAAAAGCTTTTTTAGGTATGTGAAGGGAAAGAAGTTATTTAGGAACAATGTTGGGCCCTTGAAGACCGAATCGGGTGAAATTATTACAGGAAACAGGGAGATGGCAGTCGAATTTAATAAGTACTTTGGATCTGTCTTCACGGGGGAACACGTAAGAAATCTCCCAGAGGTAAGGATGGACAAAAGGCAGGGGGTGACAGAGGAACTGAAGTGGATTGACATTAGGAAAGAAATGGTGATGGGTAGACCAATGGGGCTGAAGACTGACAAATCCCCAGGTCCAGATGGTCTGCATCCCAGGGTACTAAAGGAGGTGGCTCTAGAAATTGTGGATGCATTGGTGATCATTTTCCGATGTTCCTTAGATTCGGGGTCAGTTCCTGAGGTTTGGAGAATGGCTAATGTTATCCCACTTTTTAAGAAAGGAGGAAGGGAGAAAACGGGGAACTATCATCCAGTTAGCCTAACATCTGTGGTGGGGAAGATGCTAGAGTCCATTATTAAGGATGAAATAGCGGCATATTTAGATAGCAATGATAGGATTAGGTCGAGTCAACATGGATTTACCAAGGGCAAATCATGCTTGACTAATCTACTGGAGTTTTTTGAGGATGTAACCAGGAAAATAGACGAGGGAGATTCAGTGGATGTTGTATACCTCGACTTTCAGAAGGCATTTGATAAAGTGCCGCACAGGAGATTGGTGGGTAAAATTAGGGCTCGTGGAATTGGGGGGGCGGGTATTAACATGGATAGAAAACTGGTTGGCGGATAGGAAACAAAGGGTAGGGGTGAATGGATGTTTCTCAGAATGGCAGGCCGTGACTAGTGGGGTGCCACAGGGCTCGGTGCTGGGACCTCAGCTGTTTACGATCTATGTTGATGATTTAGATGAAGGCATTGTGAATAACATTAGCAAGTTTGCTGATGATACAAAGTTGGGTGGCAGTGCGACATGTGTAGAGGAAGTTAGGAGAATTCAAGGTGATTTGGATAGGTTGGGTAAGTGGACAGATACTTGGCAGATGAAGTTTAATGTGGATAAGTGTAAGGTTATCCACTTTGGCAGCAGGAGCAGGAAGGCGGATTATTATCTGAATGGTGTGGAGTTAGGTAAGGGGGAAATACAAAGGGATCTAGGAGTCCTTGTTCATCAGTCACTGAAAGTGAATGAGCAAGTGCAGCAGGCAGTGATGAAGGCTAATGGAATATTGGCCTGTATTACAAGGGGAATTGAGTACAAAAGCAAAGAGATTCTTTTGCATTTGTACAGGGCCCTGGTGAGACCACTCCTGGAGTATTGTGTACAGTTTTGGTCTCCAGGGTTAAGGAAGGATATCCTGGCTATAGAGGGTGTGCAGCGTAGGTTTACGAGGTTAATTCTGGGGATGTCGGGACTGTCTTATGCTGAGAGGTTGGAGAGACTGGGATTGTACACGCTGGAATTGAGAAGATTGAGAGGGGATCTGATTGAAACATACAGTATTATTAAGGGATTGGACAAGATAGAGACAGGAAATATGTTCCAGATGTTGGGGAAGTCCAGGACCAGGGGGCATGATTTAAGAATAAGGGCTAGGCCATTTAGGACAGAGGTGAGGAAAAACTTCTTCTCCCAGAGGGTTGTGAATTTGTGGAATGCACTGCCTCAGAGAGCAGTGGAGGCCAATTCTCTGGGAACTTTCAAGAAGGAGCTAGATAGGTTTCTTATAGATAGGGGAATCAAGGGATATGGGGACAAGGCAGGAACAGGATATTGATTGTTGAGGATCAGCCATGATCTCAAAATGGCGGTGCAGACTCGAAGGGCCGAATGGTCTACTTCTGCTCCTATTGTCTGTTGTCTATTGTCTATTGTGTTGGAAACTTATCAGTGTAGTGAATTGATGCTGAAGTTCTGCCCAGTCAGAAACAATTTGAAGCAAGCAGCCATGCACTTTTAAGGCTTTACTGGATTTGAATCAATTTTTAACCCCAGCAAACTGACAAAAAAAAATTCTGACTTGGGAAACCAAAATTTGGGTCTCACAAAATTCAAAATACGGGAGGCAGGGCATTGGGCCATGAGATTGGCCCTCATTTTCTCTGTTTAATCCTCATAGAGTCATAGAGTCATACAGCATGGAAATGGGACTTCTGACTCAATTTGTCCATTCTGACCAAGGTGCCTTCCTGAGCTAGTCACATTCATCTGCATTTGACCCATATCCCGCTAAACCCTTCCTAGCCATGTACCTGTACAAATGTCTTATAAACTTTGTAATTGTACCTGCCTCTACCACTTCCTCTGGCAGCTTGTTCCATGTACCCTGCATCCTCTGTGTGATAAACTTTCTCCTCAGGTCTCTTTTAATCTTCCGCCCACCCCGCACCTTGACCGAAGATCTTCTAGTTTTAGACTCCGCTACCCTGGGACAAAGTCTGTGACCGTCCACCTTATCTATGCCCCTCATTATTTTATAAACCTTAGTAAGGTCACTCCTCTGCATCCTTCATTCCAGGGAAAACAATCCCAGCCAATCCAATCATAACTCAAGCCCTTCAGCAGCATCCTTGTGAAACTTTTCTGCACCCTCTCCAGCTTAATCACATCTTTGCTATAGTATGCTGACCAGAACTGCAGGCAATATTTCAGGTGCAGTCTCATCTATATCTTGTAAAGGTGTAACATGATGTCCCAATTCTTGTACTCAATGCCCTGTCCGATGAAGGCAAGCATGCTGTACACCTTCTCACCACTCTGTCTACAATGTCACCAATGAGTTCAGTAAGACCCAAAGTCTAGGCTGCCTGTAATTTTCCACCTATTAATTATTTCATACCGACATTAGGCCTTACTTATTATTTTGAATGGAATACCAACCAAAACTAATTCTGTTATCAATAACTAAATCTGTGATTTAGTTCTGGACACATCTTGCATTACGTGTTTGTAAAGGTGTATTGACATACTGGGAAATATGTCTTCCATGTCCAGGCTTTCACAATCTGAAGGTTTGCTGCTCTGTTTTCTCCCATGACATATTAGCCAACAGTGTATCACTGTTAGCTTTGCCTGATATATCTGATTGGTTACTTCTTCAGTTTTCCTGAGGTACAAAATGTAGGCTTGGATTTTAAGCTCTTGATATGCTGGCTGCAAGGAGGAGGATGATACACTCGAGCTAAGTGACTTTTTTTAATGCAAACAGTGCATTAGCGTAATATTTGCAGTTTCCTAATCAATTTAGATTAAGGAGGTATAATGGCAACCGGCATAAGTCAATTACAACTCTAGTATTGACTTGTTTTAATGATGCCTCAATGGATACATTGCCAGGTGCTGAGAGAGGCTTCAGTTCTGTTCTCTGCTCAGAAGGTGGACGTCTGCCTGCAAAACAAAGAAGCACAGCTGGTAGTGGGTCACAAAGTCAAGAGCAGGAGCATGGTGCAACAGACAATCTGCTGGAGGAACTCAGCAGGTCAAGCAGCATCTGTGGGAGGAAAGGAATTGTCGATGTTTTGGGTCGAAACCCTGCATCAGGACTTGGCTAAAGTACCTCTCAGGCATGACAGCATAACCAGTTAAGTTTTTATCATTGTTTAGTATAGTGGTTGATATTAATATATGGATTCCCAAAATATTTTTCCTGAAACATAATTGAATCCCATCGGGGGAGCCATAGAACTTAAATTCAAGTAATTAAATAAATTTGAAAAATGGCAGTATTAGTAAAGTTGACTGTGTAACTATCGGATTATTCAGCTCAAAGCCCTCCCACTTCTCTCCCGCTGCCCACCCCAATCTTTATTAGTATCTCACATGCTGTCTTATGTCCTAATGACAAAGACTCTGCCCTTGCACAGGTGCACAGAAGAAGCATTGCAAGGCCCTCAGGCTTTCAACACGAAGAGATATTGGCCAAAGGAAACTCCATAGTCAGAGCAGGATCTGAGCAGACTGCTTGCACTCCTGCTGAAGACACACATGGCTGCACCATGTGGAAGTGCTCGAGTTAGGAAGTTCAATGATTTATACTGGCGGAAGGATATGCACATGATTATTAAATTAGAATGATATGTTTCTGTTGTAATTTTGACACACATAAATATTTCATTCTATCACATTTCCAGCTTTTATGGTTGGTACCTGGTAAATGCTTGCTGTAAAAGGCATGCCTGGGTGTTTGCAGAGCTGCTTTGCAGTGAGTAGATTTAGTAGTTCGGATGGTGGAAATTTCATCGTGAGTGTGGATGTCAGATTGGTGGATTGGTAAAACCTATGTGAAACAAGAGCATCCCAGAGGCACGGTAGTATAGAGCGGTTAGCGTAATGCTTTACAGCGCCAGTGACCTGGGTTCAATTCCAGCTGCTGTCTGTAAGGAGTTTGAACGTTCTCCCCGTGACTGCATGGGTTTCCTCTGGGTGCTCTGGTTTCCTCCCACATTCCAAAGACATATGGGTCAGGAAGTTGTGGGCATGCTATGTTGGCGCCAGAAGCATGGCAACACTTGCAGTTTTCCCCCAGAGCACTCTACTCAAAAGATGCATTTCACTGGGTGTTTCGATGTACATGTGACTAATAAAGATACCTTATCTTATCTTATAAGAGGGTGGGTTCATTGGTCACATCACATTCCGTCTCCTTCTTCACTGAAACATCTGAAGATACTCCATTCTCCTGCAGGTCCAAGCATCTCTACATAGAACATAGAATATAAACAGTGCAGGCCCTTCGGCCCACCATGTCTGTGCCAACCATAACGCCAATCTAAATTAATCCCATGTGCTTGCACATGGTCCATATTCCTCTATTCTCTGTCCGTTCATGTGTCCATCCAAATGCCTCTTAAGCATTACTATCATCTCTGCTTCTACCACTTTCCCTGGCAGCATTTTTCAGGCACCTACTGCTCTCTGTGTAAAATAACTTGCCACACAAATCGCCTTTAAACTTCCCCCTCTCACTTTAAACTTGTGCCCTGCAATATTTGACATCTTCACCCTGGGAAAAAGACTCTAACTACCCTATCCATGAATAATTTTATATACTTCTATCAAGTCACCCCTCATACACTCCAGAGAAAACAATCCAAATATGTCCAACCTCTCCTTATAGCTAATACATTCCAATCCAGGCAACATCTGGTGAACTTCTTCCGCATCATCTCCAAAGCCACCAGATCCTTCCTATTGTGTGGTAACTAGAACAGCACACAATACTCCAAATATGGCCTGACCAAAGTTTTATACAGCTGCAAATTGACTTCCCAACATTTATACTCAATGTCCTAACTGATGAAGGCAAGCATACCGTATGTTTTCTTTACCACCCAATCCACTTGTGTTGCCACTCTCAGGATGCTATGAATCTGTACTCTGAGATCCCTCTGTCCATCAATTTTCCTAAGGTTCCTGCTATAAACTCTATACTTTCTTCTTGCATTTGGGCTCACGCTTGTCCTGATTAAACTCCATCTGCCATTTCTCCACCCAAACTCAGATATCTTTATTAGTCACATGTACATTGAAACGCACAGTGAAATGCATCTTTGAGTAGTGTGTTCTGGGGGCAGCCCACAAGTGTCACCACGCTTCTGGTGCCAACATAGCATGCCCACAACTTCCTAACCCGTACGTCTTTGGAATGTGGGAGGAAACCAGAGCACCTGGAGGAAACCCACGTAGAGACACAGGGAGAACATACAAACTCCTTACAGACAGTGGCGGGAATTGAACCTGGGTCGCTGGCGCTGTAATAGTGTTATGTTAACCGCTACACTACCATGTCTGCTCTATATCCTGCTGTATCTTTTGACAATCTTCCTCACTATCCACAACTCCACCGATGTTCATCTCATCTGCAAACTTACTAATCAGCCCACCCACATTTTCATCCAAATCCTAAATATAGATTACAAACAGAGTCCTTGCAGAACACTGCTGGTCACACACCTCTGGTCAGAAAAAACACCCCTCTACCACTACCCTCAGCTTTCTCTGACCTCTGTCACTCTTTCACACCACATTTTGCAGAATGCAACAAACTATGGATATTCTGGAAACTCAGACTGGTGCAAACTCAGGATCTGGCCAGGTGCCTGAAGTGCACAATCCACCTGGTGAGGGCTTGCTTCTTGACAATCCTTGGTTCTTTATGGTATTGCTGTTTGATTTCATTGTTGGCTTCCTCGTGGGTTTTAAGTACTCATCTCTTCTCTCCATGTCGTAGAGGCATGCAGCACAGAAACAGGCCCTTTTGCCCACTGAGTGTGTGCTGATCCTCCCTGCCATTGTTCCTCCTGTGTCCCCTACTGGTCCTGGAGCTGCTGCTGACAATGCTCAGCCTATGGTTCCTGCTGGTGCTCCTGCTGATGCTGATCAACTCGGTCCTTATCTGACATCCAAAATAACATACAATAAGAGCCAGCAGTGCTGATGCATAGATCAGAACTCTGAAGTCGAGATCAGACTTAAATCCTCCAAGGTTGTCAGTATCACCTCAGTACAAGTACAGCAGACACGGCTTTTCATGCATGCTGAAAGCTACTGGGAGTCTTTGCCACTTGTTAGCATAGTTCCCTGCCAAGTCAACAAGCTTCTCAAATGTTGCCTTGAAACAAGTTTGTCTGTCACATTCTGATGAGTTTCAGAAAACCTGGGAAACCATGGACCAACAATTAAATTAGAAAACCCATGTTAGTATTGCTCTATTTGAGCAATTAATACATTGACAACCACCTCTCCAGAAGGAGTTCCTCACACACAACCTAATGCTGTGCAATTAAATGTGGACGTTGGAACAGGCTTCCTAATGAGTTGTCAATGTCCAAAGATTTAAGCACACTGTTTCAAAATCCGTGCACTCCTAGGCATTAAAACACATGCCTTGGAGTCCCCATGAAAGACCACTGAAATGAACAACATAGCCCAATGGCTTTCAGAAACAAGTTTGTCTGTAACATTCTTTCCCCAGATATCTGGTTATGACTGTTTGTCAAGGAACCTTTGTGTTAAAATGCTATTTAAGATGCACTTAATGGTATTCTTTTCCACATCTTAAAGGATTCTCATCGACAGCAACAAAAGGTAAACATCTGTTTTGAAATTTTAAGCTATTAATGAAGTTCCTTCCTTCTCTGATAATTGAGGAATGAAGTGGAATTTGATTTGTACCTGGCAGGCTGAAAAATTCTGAATACTGAGTTGAAATAATTTATTTTAATTATTCATTCACAGGATGTGAATGGTGTAGACAATGCCAGTGTTCATTGACCATCTCTAATCCAACTAAAGAAGCAGCTAAGGGTCAACTAATATGTTGGTCTTGAACCCACATGGAGGCTAGAGCAGATAAGGATGGCAGATTTTCTTCTCTGAAAGACATTAGTGAGACAGATGGATTTTACCACATTCCAGTTGTTTGGTGCTAACCATTATTGACACTAGTTAGGCCCAGTGACTGCTGGTCCAATAATTGAACCACTATGAACATAGAACATAGAACAGTACAGCACAGTACAGGCCCTTTGGCCCACGATGTTGGGCCGAACTATATGAATACCTGCTCCATGATCAATCTAACCCTTCCCTCCTACACAGCCCATAACCCTCCATTTTCCTTACATCCGTGTGCCTATCTAAGAGCCTTTTAAATGTCCCTATTGTATCAGTCTCTACCACCACCCCTGGCAGTGTGTTCCAGGCACCCAGCACTCTCTGTGTAAAGAACATCTGACATCTCCCCTGAATATTCATCCCCTGACCTTAAACGGATGTTCTCTGGTATTGGCTATTGCTGCCCTGGGGAAAAGGTGCTGGCTGTCCACTGTACCTATGCCTCTCATAATCTTATACACTTCTATCAAGTTGCCTCTCATCCTGTGTCACTCCAAAAAGCCCTAGCTTGCTCATCCTTTCCTCATAAGACATGCCCTCTAATCTAGGCAGCCTCCTGGCAAATATCCTCTGCACCCTCTCTAAAGCTTCCACATCCTTCCTATAATGAGGTGACCAGAACTGAACACAATACTCTAAGTGTGGTCTAACCAGAGTTTAATAGAGCTGCAACTTTACCTTGTGGGTCTTGAACTGAATCCACCGACTAATGAAGACCAGCACTCCATATGCCTTCTTAACCACCCAACTTGCGCGGCAAATGGGATTAGTGTAGATGGGCATAAAGGTCAGCATGGACATGATGGGCCGAATGGCCCATTTCTGTGCCGTACAACCCTATCACTCTTAAGATGCAATGGGATCCCCAAGCCATATGGTTTTTGCACATCCTCAACCTTAAACCTTACATTGTTCCACAGAGCCTTTTATTACAAATGTCTGGTCCCAGGCTTGCAGTGGCTTTCTCATCAAAGAGAATGACAGAGTGGAGAAAAGGATCAGGTCTGAAAGAGTGTCTGGGTCTCTGCTCTAGCATCCTGCTGAATTGATCACGAGGTCCCTCAGGAGATGGTGCTGGGTGTTAATCCTGCCACCTATCATGTGTCATCTGGGGCCTCCATGCCAAAGGATTTTCCGATACTTCTTGCCAACTTCCTGTTCTGAACAGCAGGATGGTAGGCAAACAGGAATTCAATGAGGCCTAGCTATATTAATCATCCAGTTCTCAGTAAATGCGTGGGCAGGCAGTCCACATTTTCCCAAGTGCAATTAAACACTTAGGGCAGCCTTGCGTCTTAGTGGAATACTGTGATTCCCATTACTTAAAATGGAAACTGTCTAATGTTTTTCATAGAACGTAAATGGCTGATGTGTTAATCTGTTCTTATTTTGACATGAGCCAACCAATTGCAATTGCTGCAATAACAGGGATAAACAACTAAAGATACCTTTTCCAGGAAGGATCTTTTGTGTAATGCTTGACAAATTCAAAATCATCATGAAATTTGGGAAGAATGCATTAGTAGCTTGGCTGTAAAATAGCTTTCCAAATCTAACTGCTTTGTTACTGAGAACTGTGACTGATTCCATAATAAAAAGTAAGTTTGCATTGGCTATAATATCAGCTTAATAGATAATTTCACATGATAGGATGGAGTAAATGGACCCCTCATAAGCCAAAAGATGAACTCTTGAACTCTGATTTCCCAATCTACCTCATCATGGCACTTGCACTTTATTTGTCCACCTGCACTGCATTTTCTCTGTAACTGCAACACTACATTCTGCATCCTGTTTTCCTCTCCTACCTAAATGTAATGATGTATTGTATTATCTGTCTGGATGGCATGCAAAAAAAAAGCTTTTCACTGTATCTCAGCACATGTGACAATAATAAACCAATAACAATAACAATAATAGATAAGAAAATCTTCCCAATTTCACTCCTTGCTTCATATTCCCTGTATTGTGTGAATAATAGAGAAGAAATTTGAGAAATAAAACCATATCTCTTTTGGAAATACTTATATGATTTTCAGTTCTGAATATTTCTAATTATTAACTTAACTAAAAAGATATGTAACTTTTCAAAAGTTATGTTAATAATCTATCCAATCAAATCTCACATCAATGAAATCATACCCAATCAAATAACAATAATTGCTTTCATTTATATAGCATGCTTCATATCGCAGAATATCCAAAGAAAATTCACAGAAATTGTGTAAAATAAAGTGTGATGTTAAATCCCACATTAGGACAGCTTGAGCTGCTTGAATGATGTGCTCTGTGTTAAGAAGCATCCTGAAGGAGGGAAGAGAATAGAGAAGTTGAGGGAAGGAATTCCAGACTTTGAGGCCAGGCAGCTGAAGGCACGAACATCAAGGGTCAACCAGCTGAAACTGAGTATGTGAAGAGACCAGAAATGAAGTATAAAGTAAAGCAGTCTCAAGGGTAAAGAAGTTACATGGATTGAAAGTGGAGAGTCCATGGAGGGAAATGGAAACAATCTCAAATTTAAATTAAAATTTAAGAACAATTTACATGAAAAAATGTACACTCTGAGTCTCTTTTGAACATGAAGCCATTGTGGATCAGTGAGCATATATCATGCAGGTCTTGAGTTTTTCTGTTAATGCTTAAATCCTAAGGTCAACATCTGCTGAGAAATGCAATTAATGTTTCTCACATATTAGGAAAAGGGAAATAGATTTAGATTGCTTTCATTGAAGAACAACACTGATTCAAAAGACTGTAAGGCCACCTTCAGCTTGTAAGTTCAGTGATCCAGATCAGGCCTTTTTCACTAAATACTAAGGGTAGAGGAAAATTGAATTTTCCTCTCCCAAAATGTTGGTGAAGCCAGTTCACATGAAAAATGAAATACTTGTATTTTGTGAAATACTTGAACATGGTTAAATAGCAGGAGGCATGTGTAAAATATGAGATGTACATGGGTGTATAAGAGTGATGATAAATGCAGCCATGTATGTTGATTCTGTAAATGTTGGATAGGACTGCTGATTAATTATGTGAGCAATAGGGGTGTGAGTAATTGACCAAGGTGTGTTGGAGTTGCTGGCTTATGGTGACTTGTGGTTGCTTGAACTTCCTGCAATGCTGGCACAATGACCTAGGGGCATTCCTGGGTGCAGTTGCCTCCCTGATCCCATTGCATCTTAAGAGTGATAGGGTTGTACGGCACAGAAATGGGCCCTTCGGCCCATCATGTCCATGCTGACCTTTATGCCCATCTACATTAATCCCATTTGCCGCATTAGGACTGTATCTTTCCATGCCTTGCCTATTTAAGTGTCCGCTTAAATGTCTTTTAAACACAGTAATTGTACTTGATTCCACCAACACCTCTGGCAGTGCATTCTAGATATCAACTCTCTGTGTAAAAAAACATCCCTCTCAAATCCCCTTTAAAACTCCTTTACCTATTATTTTAAGCTTATGCCTTCTTGTTTTTGATAGCCTTATCATGGGAAAAAAAGTCTTAAATATTTTTCCTGTCTATGCCTCACATAATCATATATAGT
The DNA here is from genome assembly GCF_009764475.1 of Pristis pectinata. Classification (NCBI taxonomy): domain Eukaryota; kingdom Metazoa; phylum Chordata; class Chondrichthyes; order Rhinopristiformes; family Pristidae; genus Pristis; species Pristis pectinata. The sequence goes on from NC_067407.1 coordinate 118,590,054, forward strand.
CTTATCAGGTCACCCTCATGCTCCTTTTGTTCCAGGGAAAACAAGTCCAGTTTATCCAATCTCTTCCCATAACTATAGTCCTCCAATTCAGGCAACATCCCAGTGAATCTCCTCTCCATTCTCTCGAGCACAGTCACATCCTTCCTAAAGTGTGGCAACCAGAACTGCACACTATATACCAAATGCTGCCTAATCAGTGTTTTGTAAAGTTGCAACATAACATTCCAACTCTAATATTCTTTGCCCCGACCTATGAAGGTAAATATGCCTTATACCTTTCTCATCACCCCTCTGTTGCTACTATGGACTTGGTTTCTGTGCTGGGGGGCTTTCTTGGCCATTGAGAGTAGAAGATCTCTTTCTAGATGTCCACCCCTTCAACCAGAATTTCAAAATCAGTTTGGAAGAAATAGGGTACTTGCTTTCATGTCTGGGCAAGGATTCTTGTAATCAAAATTAAAAGCAGAGAAGGCTGGAAAATGCTTGTAAACACTTCACCCCAAACTACATGGCAACTTCAGCAATTGTCCGAGTCAGTGATCACCTCCATTTTAAGATGCGCAGGCATAATTTCATCAGTACAGGTTACTCACACCTGATGCACAAGTCTCCTGAGGTTGAGGTTAAAGGATAATAATGGGAGAAAGTTCGTGATTGCTGGTCCTTATGCACACAAATTCAGGCAAAGACACCCATTGACAAATCTGGGATAAACTAGTGCATGACCCAGCAAAGCACCATTTTATGCACGCTTTCAGACACAATTGAATTCTTGGGTCTCTACAAATACAAAATATTGGGCCTCCAGAATGCCAGTGATGGGAGGAAAAATGTTGATTTCAACAGTAGATCAAACAAACGGCGTCGCCCTGAATGATGTTGAACTTCTTCAGAGGCTTTATTCATCTGAGCAAGTGATGAATAATCCATCATTCTCTCGACATAACCCTTGCAGATGGTGAAGAAGTATGAAGCTATTAGAAGATGAGTCATTCATCACAACTTCTGCTCTTTGCTTGCAGCCACTTTGTTTATATGGTTGGTATTAGGATTTTGGTTAACAGTGGCATCCAGGTGATTGTTGATGGAAGCTAATTCAAGGACAAGATTGGCATCTGTTATTTGCTCCCGTGTTTCTCTTCCATGTTGGGCAATAGCCCAATTTTCAATTACACTGAAATAGACTTTTGCTACCAAGCTGCTGTAATGAATGGAGTTAGTAAAAATCTTCTTTAACAGGCTGACTGCTCAAGCAGCTAGTTCTTTATCTAAAACAAATATTTATGGGCACTGCTGCTCTTAATACAATTGACCATATTTAAAATTTTATGGACTAGTCTCAGGAGTAACTCCAAAAGTAAGGATTCATATAATTAGTTAGCAACATTAAAACTGTGGGTCAACATTAATTCTGACATTTGCAAACTATGAACTTTGCACTATTACAGGATAAAAGTATGTAAAACTTAAAAAAAGTAATACTATTGCAAGCTGGTAACATAAAATACAACCCCCCGGTCTTTAATGCAAACATTAAAAAATCAAAACTATTTCTGTTGTTTTGCTTTGTGTGGTTTTATCCACAACTGTTAGATACCATCTAACATCACTGGCTAGATACCAGATACTGGTGTTGGTTTTGCATTTAATTGAACATGGTTTTTAATTTCAGTTTGCCTTTGAATACAATATCATTCAACAACACTTGCACTCTCACTTGATTGCAATAGCAAGTTATTTGTGAGTGAAAGATCTAACACATAATGTTTAACTAATCTGAGCACATGTTCAAAGTAATTAAGTGATGCTGAATTTCAAGGAATCAGCAGTCATTGATGGCTTTTTGCAATTTGTTGCTACATAACAGATTTAGCATCAATGATTTGTGGGATGTTTGAACCTTGCACAGCTTTTATTCATAATGGTAATGCACATTCCCAGATAAAAAAAACTGCTACCCACATTCAGACTTTCAGAATAGCAGACACCAACCATAATAACCGATCTTGTTTCAATTAGGGTAAAAGTTCAAATTTCTTTGTAAGTTGCACTTAAAAGAACAGAAAATGGTATACATTATTTCTTTTACATACACAGAAAAAAACTGAATCTGTTGAGAAATAGAACTAATAAGATTGAAATTTGATATGGAAGTTAAACACCATTTTATCTGTCACTGTCATTCTAACAGTTCCATTAGACGTCGCCCTTAAGCCAGGTCATTTTCCAAGATTTTAGACACTTGCATTCTTGCCAGTACATCACACTGATTGATCCAAACCTTACATTACACACTGGCACATTTTCCTATTTTGCCTTCTCTGCAAAGAGGCAAATGTATAAAAGTGAGGTCGAATGCATGACCTACAGTAGCTCTTTTGCATGGAGCACCATACATGATTTTGTCAAAAAGGATTCTTTGTAGTTTAAAATATTGCATAGCTCAAATCATCTTAAAGACCTTTTATTTCAAAGGCTGTCCCAATGAAGCATTAATAATCCAGAATGTACTGTAAAACCCATACAGTCGTGTCCCTGTCTACCTCTGTCTTGATTCATTCAGGGTGAATGGCAGATTCCTAAGCAGTGTCAAGTTTCAGATCACCATAGAAACAAACTAGGAGGCAGTTTCATTAATCATTTAGAACACAAGAAGTCTAGGTCAGTCTGATTGCAGCATATAGAGTATCATCCTAGCGCCACATGGGACTCTGTTGATTTGAATTAAAAAAGATTAAGCTGCCCCTGCGACGCCCAGCATCATCAGTTTAAGTTCTCATGTAACAGTGGTCTCTGGAGCCGCATGGATTAAGAGATTGAAGCTACACATTTATTTTGCAGGACTCAGTGAAACATTAGAAGACTGCAGGTGTCTAAGGGGGGAAGAAAGGACAAAGAGCACGTATTGCTTTTTTGTACTTGTTGCTGTTCTTTTGAAACTGGAAACAATAACTCAACTTTATATCTCCACTGACATTTCCATTCTTTCAAGCCATGAAATGGTACATTTGTCATGATGTTATCAAACTTTACAACCGAATCTGAAATTTCTTTATGGGCTTTTGTGGCAATTACTCAAAACAGAATTGTTTGGTAGTAGATTTAAGACCATACTTAGGTGGTGTACCTTGGCTGTACCTACACATGTGTTTTTCATATTTTATGCAAGATCCCTTTAAAGAAACTAAAATAATCTAAATTAAGGGGAAAAAAATTATAATTCATTTATTATTACTTGGAAGAATTATAGTTTCTTGGAAAATGAGATGCAGACAGCTACAAATCAAGCTGACTCCAAAATGCTTGTACACATACACTGCAAGACTAGCTCCCAAAGGTGTCCACTTTATTTATGGTTCACTCCAAAACTTCAAAGAATCTTTTGGTAACTTAGTCCAGACTATTTTTTTTTATTTTGGGGAAGTAAGATGACCGAACAGGAAAGACAAAGTATAATGGCAAAAATTTAAAGAGTAGAGGAATTAGAGTGAAAAAAAGGACCTTTTATCTTTCATTGGTATTTTCTTCATGCTGATTCTGCATACGGTTCAAAACAGAAATAATAAATTGCACCAAATCTGAAAACAGTAATGATGGGATCATCTGGTATGTACACATTTACACGTCTGCGGAATAAAATAACTGGGACATAAAGTTATTCTGGAATTTTTGTCCAGAAGTTGATATTTTTTCCTTGTAGCTGCCTACTATCTCCTCTTTTGTATTATAATCACATTTGGCCAATAGGTCAATCCAGACCAATGTTATTCCCAAAGGTACTACCAATGCTGGTTCTCAATGAACCTTCTGGATGGTCCACCACTGATTTGTAAAAAAAAGGTGTGTCTATGCTATCCAGTCCATCCTCATTCTCTTTCAGCGTTGATGTCTTAGATTCCAGGGCATAACCTCCGAGGAAGTCTGTGTGTGAATGTCTATGGAGATGGGAATTTTAACTAGGACTATCATTACCTCTTTCAGAAATATATTGATAAATGAAACAATAAACCATTTTTTTGCTGAAAGGACATTGAAATAGGAAACATAAAGATATCTTATAGAAGTTATCTATTTTCATCTCTATTGTGGCAGGAATAGTTATCCACCATGAGCAAGGCTGATTATTTTTCTTTATCTGCATCACCTAATTCCTACTACATTGACTACATAAGGAGGACTGGTAGATGCTCCACTTAGCTAAGAGGCAGCAGTTTGCATCCCAGTGCACTGCAACAGCAGCAGTGGAAATACTAGCCTTATCTTTGTGACAAATATTTCACTTTAATCTGTGTTCATTGGTTATTGGTTCTCCATAGCATCGCCTACAGTTGGAGTTCAGATATCTGAGAAAAAGGGCACCCAGGATCATATGGCAGTAATAATAATAAAAAGAGCACAGTAATAATTTAAAGGCAACTGTATTTTAGGTATTTGCTATTTGTTTCTCTTCATCTTTTTTTCTTACTTGTAACTTGAGCTTTGTGGCCATAATGTTAATTGTTCATTGCTATCGATGGGTCTCTCAGTGGGAATCTCCATACTAGAGATGCCTGAAAGAAGAGGACATGAAGATAGATGCCTGCCAGGCTGGGCTAAACCAGATGAACTTAGCCCCCATTTAAATTGGCACATCTCCTTTAATCAAAGAAGTAGGACCATAGGTCTGACAAAACCAGACAAATATGTGATGCCTGGCTTAGTACAGCTAAAATGTGTCATGGTAGATCTCTGTCAGAGTTTGTTTGCTTTCCCAGCTGATGCCTTGAAATTCTAATGTACTTTCATGGGCGTAGCAGTTGTTGGGGCACCTACTGTGTCAATTGTTGACTTTCCATTGCATGTTTCTGTCATGTTCAGAGGTCCAGGGTAATAAGGCACAAGTAGATGGATGGCTGTAAGATGGGGTGATGGGGTGGATACCACCAGAATATTGGATATTCATGGGTGGGTGGTAGAAACTGGCGATACTGGGAGTGAGGAATAGTTGTGGGGTTGGAAGATTGGGGCTCTACTACTGAACAACTGCAAGAGGTTGCTCAGTAGTAGATCATAGGGTTGGCCATTTAGGCTTGAGGGATCATAGAGTTAATGCTGTCTGGGATGGGCTGGAGGAGAGGAGGCTGAAGAACGAAGTTAAGTTATTGACTTATCCGACAGATGACCGGTTAAAACACTGCCCTGGTAAGACTAGGTTGTCTATGGAAAGCCCAATGGTGGTCACTCCCAAGTCAAGATGGTCAAGGTTTCCCTGCAGTGTTCCAAAAGGGAATGACATCATTCCCTGCTGATAAGATATGCAAGAGTGACTAACACATGATCCTGCCCAGTTGAATTGCTGGAGTATCATGAAATGGCTGGATATGGTTGCTATCAGATTTCTCTCCACAGTAGGACCCACTGCAGGGTAGCAACTAAAACTTTGGCTCCAGAGGTGCTGCTTGATCCATTGAATTCTTCCAGAAGTTTTTTTTGCTCCAGATTTCAGCATCTGCAGTCGCTTGTGCCTTCATTCCACATTACATAGGTTTTCAATCGCATAACACTGCAAAAAAAGCAAAGTTACACAATTACATTTGAAAACATTGCAGGAGGGAGAGGCCTCAAGAATAATAAAATGGAAAGAGAATGTACAGCTCAGAGAGGATAGAAAAGTGAGGGGTGACATGACTACAGGTATAATGTAGTAATAGAGCTCCCAACCTAAGAATGGCAGTCAGAGAGATGTCCCATGAGTAGAGAGATGTGAGAAAGATTCTTCAAAAGCAGAGAGCAGTGAGAGAGAAGCCCTAAGAGTACAAAGCAATGGGAGAGATATTGTTTATTGTCAATAAATCCATTGGTGATGGACAATATTCCCCATCTCCATTGTTGGATTTATGCATGGAGTTAGCAGGAATCACAAAAACTGGAGATCTCTCCATCCCTAGATTTACAAGGATGTTTCCAGGGCTCAAGGGTCTTAGTTGTAGGCAGAGGTTGTGCAGGTTAGGACTTTATTCCTTGGAATGTAGGAGACTTGAGGGGTGACCTTATAGAGGTGTATAAAATTATGAGGGACATAGATAGGGTGAATGTACAACCTTTTTCCCAGGGAAAGGGAACCATTAACTAGAGGGCATAGGTTTAAGGTGAGAGGGGAAAGATTTAAAAGGGACCTGAGGGGCAAATTCTTCATGCAGAGGATGGTGCATATATGGAACGAGCTGCCAGAGAAAGCAGTTGAGGCAGGTACAATAACAACGTGTAAAAGACATTTGGATAAGTACGTGGATAGGAAAGGTTTAGAGGGATGTAAGCTAATCATGGGCAAATGGGACTAGTTTAGGTGGGCACCTTGGTCACCATGGACGAGTTGGGCCGAAGGGCCTATTTCCCTGTTGTATTACTCTACGACTCTGTGTACAAGTGAATGTCAACAAAGATAGTCAGCAGTACCTAACCATCAACACACAGAAGGGGTTGCACTCAGATGCAAAGAGTCTGGGTTTTGCCCAAGATTTTCCAGGCCTTGGTGGATAAAATCTTACAAGGGATGAATCATTGTTCATGCAACCTAAATGATCTATTGATTGCTATGAGCACAAAAGAAGAAAATCTTCCAATTTTGAAGGAGTGTGTTTATGAAATTACAGAAAAATAATATGAAGCTGAAGTAAAGCAAATGCATATTTTTGCAACAAGATATAGTGTACACTGATTTGAATATGGACACCAGTGAAGGGAAATGTAGAAGCTATCGCCATTGTGCCAAAGCATGAAAATGTCACAGAGCTGGGGGTTATCTCTAGCTATGTAGGCACAAGAGATTCTATAGATGCTAGAATCTGGAGCAACACACACAAAATGCTGTACAGGAGTCCTGATGAAGGGTCTCAACCCGAAATTTCAACTGTTTTTTTCCCTCCATAGATGCTGCCTGACCTGCTGAATTCCTCCAGCATTTTGTGTGTGTTGATCCCAAGGTATATGCAGGGTTACATACAATTCCTTCCAGATCTTGCGACATTGCATCACTTCACCAGAAAAGATGCAAGATGGATGTGGAGCAAGATGTAATAAAGTGCACATCATCATGCCTTATTGAGGACTTATGTTAATTCATTCAGATAATCATTCAGAGTGATTTGAAGTGAGGCACATGGGTTCATGTACAATTGTTGAACATACATTAGAAGAGTTGTTTCTTTACCAGTTTATCAGTTTGTTTCTGACCATGGCCCTCACTTTCAATCTACTCTGTTCACAAGCTTTATGAAAGGGAATGGCATCAAACATACACCCATTCCTTTACGAGTAAAAGCAGTAAATGCTAGAATCACTCAGCAGGTCAGGCAGCATCTATTGAAAGAGAAACAGATTTAATGTTTCAGGTTGAAACATCAACTCTGTTTCTTTTTCCATAAATGTTGGCCTGACCAGCTGAGTGCTTCTAGAACTTCTTGTTTTATTTCAGATTTTCAGCATCTACAGTTTTTTGTTTCTATTCCCTCAGAACATTCAGCTTCAAATGGAGCAACCAAGGTGTCAGTCAGAATACTTAAGAAATCCCTCAAAAAGCAAGTGTTACAGAGTTATTAAAATCTCAGCATGAAACATTGTTCAGCCAATTTCTTGCCTCCTTGCATAACATGAAGTATACATTCACAGAATTCCTGAAGATTAAGAACATGCTAGAACCTTGTTCAAACAATTTGGCTCCTTGAGTTGAATAGAAGCAACTGTCAAAAACTTCAGTTTGACACTAATCAGAAAAAAGACAGTTTTAAGCAAAAAAAGCATGCTCCTTCTCTTCGTCCTCCTGTTAAGTTTAGCTCAAAGAAATGAGAAATAGAAATTATAGTAGAGATTTGAAGAACCAAGGGATATTTGGTTGAAGTTGGTGACAGAACTGATATTCATGTAGATCAAATGACTCCTGCTATAGATGAACCAAGTCTGGGTTTTGAACTACTCAACCGTTACCATGTGTCCAAGTTGGATACAACGCAGATTTCAGAAAGTGAAGCACCATATCCAAGCAAAAAAAACCCAGAACCCAAAAACCTGGAGTTCGAATCCAGAAACAAACAGTCCAAATATTGACACTAAAACCTGTAAGGAAGGCAGGAAGAGTGCAAAAGGTATTACCGAGACTATATTTGTAATTATTGTTCATCACATTACATATTGATGTGTTACATGTATTTCCATAGACTCTCTGTTCTTTTGTATACAAAGATATTTTTCTCCATTATTTATACAACCACTGAAAAACAGTTCTGCTTAAGCTGACTGAACCAATGCCCAAGAGCTTCCGATTCTCAATTCAAACTCATGATGCAAAATCAAGCTTTAATACTTTGTGGATCCCACTGACATTTGGCAAAGCAGGAGTGAATAACGTAGTCTAGAAATATAAATCTGTCAGGATTTTCAGATAGTCCAAAATTCTGTTTGCTGTTAATTATTGGTTCTGATTGAAATTGTTTCTCAGGCCTGTAACAACAGAAATACTGGAATTCCAATTGGTGTCAATAGTTTTCTCTTTTCTGAATGACATGTTTAAAATTTAAATTTTAATTCAGTGCTGGATGATTTCCAATTGGTCACTCTACTGAAAAAATGTCTTTTCTACTGAAAATTTATCTACTGTTGCATATTCTCAGTGCTAGGTATGTGAAAATTTAATACTGCTAGCTTGAGGCAAAAATGACACAAATTGCTAGATCAGAATTTGAAAAATATATTCCATTTAACAACACATTACTCTTAAACTGTGTAATTCCATCAATAGAAAGCTGTTTCAAGCACCATGTAGAAAAATCATAATCCTTACCAAAAGCAACAAAATTCATTATATGCATATGATTTCAGGATATCTGACACACAAAGTAAATCTTTAAATGGGATTTGAAAGCTGTACTTGCCTTACTGATCACAAATACTGTTCCTTAAGTTTACCACTGTTGACAATTCAGGAAGTAGTAATAGTTAATTCTGCAGAGCAAGCTCTTGATTTCAGCTCAATTGTCTGAAGAAATAGGAATAATCAGAGAGAATGTCAACCACTATTAGACCATTCTGCGGTGCTTTAGAGAGAGACCAGAATTTCCTCAGTGTGACGTACATCTCTAGACCCTTAAAAAAATTTAAATTCAAAAATAAGAAATAGAAGTAGGACCAGTGCAATTCAATAAGTTCAATGTCCTGCAACAAACTACTACTGCCATTTGCCCTGCCAACCACCTGTTGTATCTGCACATTAAGTTTCTGTGTTCCATTTCAAAGACATCCAAATCCCTATGAACAGTTATATTTGAACATTTTCACTGTTTAAAAAAGAATTCTGTTTCCTATTCCTTCTAACAAAGTGAATAAATTCAAATTTTCTCGCATTGTACTGCTGCCTTCACTTAGCCTGTCTATTTATCTTTACAGACACTCTGCAGGCTCCTCACAGTTTTCTTTCCCATGTAGCTTTGTATCATCAGCAAACTTGGATGTATTCCATTTGTTCCTTTCATCAGAGCCATTAATACAGATTGTAGTTACTGAATCCACAGCACTGATTGTTAGAGCACTCCAACTGCTGTTGGCCTCCAGAGGGAGATAAGCAATAGTGTCCCAGGTATATTCATTGATTCATTGATACATTCACTGGTTTTAACACTGATGTCAAACTGAAACAAAGTTGATGCAAACATAATTCAAAACTTCTGTGCAACTTTTTAGATGCTCATTTCAATCTGAACCTTTCAACAGCATACTGAGGAATAAGAAGGAAAGAAAGAATGAAGGCACAAGATCCTGCAGATGCCAGAATCTAGAGTAACAAATAACCTGCTGGAGGAACTCAGCAGTTCGAGAAGCATCTGTGGGAAGAAAGGAATTGTCGATGTCTGGTCAAAACCCTGCACCAGGACTCCTGATGCAGGGTTTTGACTTGAAACATTGATAATTCCTTTCCTCCCACAGATGCTGCTCGACCTGCTGAGTTCCTCCAGCAGATTGTTTGTTAAATTTTAAATTTTGTTTTTTAAGTTTTATTTACAGCGTGGTAACAGGCCCTTTCGGCACAAAGAGTCCGCGCTGCCCATTTTAAACCCAAATTAACCTACCCGTACATCTGTGTAATGTGGGAGGAAACCAGAGCACCCAGCGGAAACCCTTGCAGACATGGGAGAACATATAAACTCCTTACGGACAGCGACGGGAATCGAACACCGATTGCTGGCGCTGTAAAGTGTTACGCTGACCACAACACTACCATGCCTGCAACGTTAAAGAGAGGAAGAATACTGTTTGGCACTTTCATTTTTCTCTCAAATTAATTCACTGCTCACTTTACCAATGTTATCATTACACTTGGCTAGAATTATAAATCTTTTATGGCTACTTGAGATCAAAGGAGAAATCAGCACAAATTTGTTCCTGTAGAGCTCTGGTCAACTCTGCAGGATATTGGCACCCCTCCAGTTTAGATGCAACCCGTCCTTCTTGTACATGTCCCACCTGCCCTGGAAGAGAGCCCAATGGCCCATGTTTCTGAAGCCATCCCTCCTGCATTACTCCTTAGCCACACATTTAACTATACTATCTTCCTATTTCTTGCCTCACTCACATGTGGCACAGGGAGCAATCCTGAGATTACAGCCCCAGCAGTCCTGCTTTTTAACTTACTGCCTAACTCCCTGAATTCTCTTTGCAGAACTTCATCTCTCTTCCCACCTTTGCCGTTAGTACCAATATGGATCATGACCTCTGGCTACTCACCTTCCCCTTTCAGAATGTCCTGTGCCTGTCCAGAGGCATCCTTGACCCTGGCACCAGGGAGACAACACACCATCCTGCTGTCTCTCTCGCAGCCACGGATATGCCTGTCTGTGCCTCGGACTGAAGTATCCCCATCACTATTAATTGCCTAGTCCTTGACCTACCCTACATACAACAAAGCTGTTGTGGTGCCACTGACCTGGCTGCTGCTGTCATTTTCTCCTGAGAGGCCATGCCCAACACTATCCAAAGTGTTATACTTGTAAGAGAGGGGAACAGCCAGGGAGACTCCTGCACTACCCCCTTCCCCTCCTAGCAGTCATCCATCTATCTGATTGAACCTTTGGTATGATCACCTCCCTGAAACTCCTCTCTGTAACACTCTCTGTCTCCTGTAAACTCCTCAGTGAGTCCAACTGTTACTCCAATTGATCCATGCGGTCTGAGAGGAGCTACAGTCGGACACACTTCCTGTGGACATATGCATCATGGACACCTGAACACTCCCTGGTCTCCCACATCTCACAGGAGGAACATACCACTTCTCTGACTGCCATTGCGGCCTCAATTGACAACTAGCGGAAACAAGAAAAGAAAAAGGAACAAAGTTGTGCTAATTTCTCCAGTCATAGGGTGAACACATGCAGTCTTTTTCCCTGGGTTGGGGAATCAAGAACTTGAGAGCATAGGTTTAAGGTGAGGGCGAGAGATTTAATAGGAATCTGAGGGGCAACTTTTTCACCCAGACAGTGGTCATCCAGAGAGTGGTCATTCTGGGTGAGTGGTCACCCAGAATGATCTGCCAGAGGAAATGGTTGAGGCAGGTATTGCTAACAAATTTGAAAGGTACTTGGACAGGTACCTGGATAGGAAAGGCTTAGAGGGCCAAACATGGGCAAACAGGACTGGCTTAGATGCAAACCTTGGTTGGCATAGAACAGTTGGGCCGAAAGGCCTGCTTCTAGGGTGTCTGACTTTATAAATCTATGAGTCCAAGTAGCCCAAGAAGATTTATAATTCTGGACAAGTGTTATAATAACATTAACAAAATAAGTAGTGAATTAATTTGAGAGAAAACTCAAAGTGCCAAACAGTATTCTTCCTTTCCTTCTTATCCCCCAGTATGCCATTGAAAGGTTCAGGTTGAAATGTACTTTACTTTGATTTCATTTTAAATATTTGTTGAGTTTAATGTAACTGTTGTTTTTATTGTAGTTTACCTCTTCAATGATAAACAAGTAGCCTGCTAGGTTATCAGTTAGAATTGGTTAACTAACAAATGTGAAGGATAAGGGCATACATCTATAGGCTGTGTTAAGGCACAGTGTGTTATGCGCAAGGAGTGCACTGTCTGCCAAGTATGGATTTGGGTGAGTAATGGACTTATGTGAGGTAAGCACAATGTTACAGCTTTATACTTAAAGAGTTAAATAAATTAATTCAAATAATTGCATTGATTAAATAACGTATTGGCATGGCAGGGCACGTGATGTGTTGCAGTTGTAGTAAGTCATAGATGACAGAAACCATTGTGATCCACGCCAAACACATATGCAGTAAGTGTGTATAGCTCAAGGAAATTTGAATCAGATTGATGAGCTGGAGTCCAAGATTTGTACACTGATATGTATCAGGGAGGGGAAAGTTACCTGGACACCTTGTTTCTGCTGGCAGTCACAACACTTTGTGTAAGTACTGAAGAAATGGTCAGTCAAGAGAGATATGAAGGTGTGACAATGACTGAGGCAGGAATATGGACGCAGGAGGTAGCACGGAAGGAGCCTGAGCACTTGCCCAACAGGTACATGAACCTTGCAGCCCGTGTGGACTAGAGCAGAGACAGCAGGGAGAATAAACAAACTGACCACGGTACCATGAGATAGTAGTTGGGAGAGGAACAAGAATGCAGTAGTGACCTGAGACAATATAGTTAAGGGGATACATATTGTTTTCTGTAGTTGCAAGCGTGAGTCGTAACTGCTGTCTCTTACCTGCATCCACCTATCACTACCTTGTGCCCACCCCACCTCCCGTCTTTTGTCCACCTATCACTGCTCTGCTTTTCCCTCCTATATATGGGGCTTCCCCTTTTCCTATCTTCAGTCCTGAAGAAGGGTCCTGACCCGAAACATTGACTGCCTGCTTTCCTCCACGGATGCTGCCTGGCCTGCTGAGTTCCTCCAGCATCATCGTGTTTTTTCTCCTCAATGTCCTTAATCCTGACACCCTTGGTTTCAGGATTAAGGACATCTCCTCAGGATCAGACAGGAACTTGCAACGGGGGAAGATGCCATTGTTGTGGTCCACATGGAAGCCAACAATATAGATAGGACAAGTAAGAAGGTTCTATTGAAGCAGCACGAATAGCTAGTGTCCAAATTAAAAAGCAGAACCACTAAGGTTACAATCTCTGCTTTATGACGAAGTGTGCAAATTGCTAGAGTGCCAACAAAATCTGAGAGATAAACGTGTGGCTTCAAGTTAGTGTGGAAGAAATAGGTTTCATTTCATGAAGCATTGGCACCAATACTGAGTGAATAGGGAAGGGGTCTGTTGGGATGGGCTTTAGTTGAAACAGGCTGTGACCAATGTCTGAGTGAATGGAATAACTGGAGCTGCAGATAAGGTTTTAAACTAAATAAAAGTGTGGTAAGAGAATATTTAGAAAGTTAAACAGAAAGGACAAGGTGATAGTGGAGGGTAGCAAAGTGTCCAATCATAAGTGTGTGGAGGTTTTCAGGGAGGGACAGAACAATTAGAGTTGGAGCAGAAAATATAGTAAAAAGAGAAAATTGAAGGCTCTAGATCTGAATGCATGCAACATTCATAAAAAGATAGATGAATTAACAGCACATACAGAAAGTAGGTATGATCTAACAGCCATTATTGCAATGTGACCAAGACAGGGAATTAAATATTCCAGGATACTTAGAAGACAGGAATTAACTGGAAATGGAAGAGAGATCACCCTGATATTATACAATGACAGAAAGGATCTTCGATTATAAAATCAAGAAGGTGTATCAGTTTGGGTGGAACTAAGAAATAGCAAGATGTAAAAATCATTGATGGGAGTTATGTATCAGCCCCAGACAGTGGTAGCAGTGTATGGTCTAGTATAAATATAGAAATTTGAGGTGTGTGTAACATGAGTAATTCAATAATTATTGGGGACTTTAATCTGTATAGAGATTGGGAAAACCACATTAGTAAAAATCTGGAAGATAAATTCATGGGGTGTACAAGAGTTCTTTGTCTAGATCAGTTTAATCAATGAGAAAAGGTTGATTATTTATCTGGTTGTAAAGTTCCCTTTAGGGTTATGTGATCATAATATGCCAGAATCCTCTAAAAAAATTTCAAATGACTTAGTTCAATCTGAAATCATTGTCCCAGTTCTAAGCATGTTATGAAAGTATGAGGTGTTAGTTGGCTTTGCCAGATTGGGAAAACACATTGAAAAGATTAGAAGGTATTACAGTGGCTAAGATTTAAAGAATTAAAACAAAGTTTTATTCCTAGAGAAACCAGCATTATAGTGTCCTTCATCTAAAGTTTTATTCCTTCAAGGCGTAAAAAGCCAGCAGGAAAAGTGATCCAGCCTTGTTAACTGAGGTATGGATGAAATGAAAAGGCTTATAATGTGAGCAAAAATAGCTGTTATTTCAAGGAATGGAAATTTTCATACCTCAGCAAAGGAAGCAAAGGGGAAATAGAATATGAGAGTCCTTCAATGGGATATAAAAAACAAACTGCACAAGCTTCTATAGATACGTAAAAAGGAAAACACCAGCAAATGTTATTGTGTGTCCCTTATGGACTGAGCTGGGAGAACTTAGGAAAGGCAGAAATATTAAACAAGTATTTTGGCACAGTAGTGTAGCGGTTAGTGCAACACTATTATAGCACCAGCAACCCAGGTTCAATTACGGTCGCTGTCTGTAAGGAGTTTGTACGTTCTCCCCGTAACTGCGTGGGTTTCCCCCAGGTGCTCCGGTTTCCTCCCACATTCCAAAAACGTACAGGTTAGGAAGTGTGGGCACGCTACGTTGGTGCCGGAAATGCGGCGACATTTGCGGGCTGTCCCCAGAACGTTCTACGCAAAGATGCATTTCACTGAGTATTTCAATGTACATGTGATGAATAAAGAAGTCTTATCTTATATGTCTTCACAGAAAAAAGATACAAAATAATGGAGGACAAGAGGATGAGGAGTTGAATGAAATTAACATTATTTTTAGAAAATCATATTGGAGATATCAATGGGTCTGAAAGCCAATAAATCTGAAGGACCTGATGACCTGCATCCCACGCTTTTGAAACCGGATACTGGATGCACCAGTTATTATTTTCCAACATTGCATTGGTTCTGGAGCAGATCCCACAGATTAGCGAGTGTAATCCCACAATTTAAGGAAAGAGGGAGATAAAAAATGGGGGACCACAGACCAGTTAGCCTGACATCAATAGTGATGAAGATGTCAGAATCTTTCATTCAGAAAGGCTACTTAGAGAAAAATAATGTGATTGAGCAGAGTCAACTGGAATTTGTTTGACAAATCTTTAAGAGTTTTTTGAAGTTGTAACTGGTAGAATGGATGTGATGTTTTCACAATGGATTTTCATGAAGGCTTCGATAAGGTGTCACACAAGATGCTTTTCGACAAAATTAGAGCACGTGGGAATATTGTAGCTTAGATTGAGGACTGGGTTAATGGAAAGGAAGCATGAAGTAGGACTAAACTGGTTATTTTAGGTTGATCAGCAGGGTGCCAGAAGGATTGATGCCAGGGCCCCAGGAGATCATAGTCTACCTCAATTACTTGGATTAGGGAACCATGTATAATATATCCAAGTTTGCTGAATTTCACTATGGATTGTGAGGAGATGCAGAAAAGCTTATAAACAAGGTAAGTGAATGGGCAAGGATTTAACGGACAGAATATGATGCAGAAAAATGTGAGGTCATCCACTTAGCTAGAAAAAGTAGGAACACATAGCATCTTGTAAATTGTACAGATGGAAAGGTATTGATGTTTGCGTGGATCTGCACGTCATTGATATCTAATGTCCAACTGATGCACACAATTATGGGGTGGATGGTGAAGGGAGTGAGGAGGGCGGTGTTGGAGGGTTGTCCTTTGAGGAGAGATTAAACAGACTAGGTCCATGCTCTCTGAAGTTTAAAAGAATGAAATGTGACCACATTGAAACCTGTAGAATTCTTTCAGAGTTAGTCAGAGTAGATGCAAGGATCATATTTCCTCTGGCTGCAGTGTCTGGAACTAGGGGTCATAGCCCCATAAGAGGATGAGACTGGACGCATCACGGCTTGGTATGGCAAGTGCTCTGCCCCGGACTGCAAGAAATTGCAGAGAGTTTTGGACACAGCTCAGCACATCACAAAAACCAGCCTCCCCTCCATGTACTCTGTCTATACTTCTTGCTGCCTCAGTAAAGCAGCTGGCATAATCAAAGACCTCACCCACCCTAGACATTCTCTCCTCTCCCCTCTCCCATCAGGCAGAAGATACAAAAGTCTGAAAGCACGTACCACCAGGCTCAAGGACAGCTTCTATCCCGCTGTTATAAGACTATTAAATGGTTCCCTAGTATGATCAGATGGACTTTTGACCTCACAATCTACCTTGTTATGACCTTACATCTTATTGTCTGTCTACACTGCACTTCCTCTGTAGCTGTGACATTTTACTCTGCATTCTATATTGTTTTACCCTGTACTACCTCAGTGCAATGTGTAATGAATTGATCTGTACAATCGGTATACAAGACAAGTTTTTCACTGTACCTTGCTACAAGTGACAATAATAAACCAATTCCAATTCCAATTTCTTCACACAGAGTGAAGTGAATCTTTGAAATTCTCTATCCAAGAAGGCTGTGAAGACTCAGCCGCTGGTTATTTCCATGACAGATATTTATGGATTTTTAGATGTCAAGTGAATTATGGGATATAGGGTTCGTGCAGCCATGATCTTACTGAACGGTCATGAGGGGCTAAACTGCTTCTTCCTGTTTCTATTTCTCATGCTCTTTTCCAGAGGCACTCAACACTTCATACGGGAGTTGATGAAGTCAGTCTATCTTGCTGATGCCTGGTTACTCAACAAGAAACTACACTATCACCCTGGCAACACTGAAACCTCACGCTGTCACAATCTTTCACCAACTTCCCTGCCTCTTCAAGACCAAGGAAATCATGTTGGCCTACTGTTGTTTACCACACTTCTTTCATGGATATGCACCACAGTAATGAATGGAAAACTAGGATGAAGATCATGGTGAGGATAACAAGGACAATCCATCTCGGATCATATGATGCAGTCATCACTCAAGCCAGCAGAACCTGACAAGCTTAATGTAAGACCATAAGACCATAAAACATAGGAGCAGAATTACACCATTCGGCCCATTGGGTCTGTTCCGCCATTTAATCATAGCTGATTTTTTTCCAAGCCCATTCTCCCCCCTTTACCAATCAAGAACCTATCAATCTCTGCCTTAAGTACACCCAGTGACTTGGCCTCCACAGCCCTCTATGGCAACGAATTCCACAGATTCACCACCCTCTGGTTGAAGAAATTCCTCCTCATATCAGTTTTAAAGGGAAGTCCCTTACAACTATCCTGCTCTGTTTAAGTTGATCATGGGAGGGAAGACCAGACTTCCCAGGTCACCCTCCTGAGAGAAGTGAAAGGCTATTTCAGTATAATGATGTTTCCACTTGACGTAAGGAGCCAATCGTTTCCCATAACCCTGGTCCTCAGACAGCACCAAGAAGAAGCACAGGAATGCCTCTTTCTAGGCATGCTTAATGTTGAATAGATGGCATGGAACTGTCTGGAAAATCTGTCAGCAATCCAGAGCGGTGAGAAGTAACTAGAAGTAAACTGCAGGTACTTGTAAGCTAAAAGCTTATAAGCATGTTAAAAATTTGTTTCCTACCTCTTGAACAGCTTTTAAAGGTCTTCTTTTCTCATCTGGAGCTCCTCACTTTCATCTTTAATAGCTGGTTCAAGCAGCTGTTGTTCTCTTAAACTGCATATAACCTGCTCCCAGCAGAGTAGTTTGGAACTTAAGAGGAAGAGAATGTGATTTAGTTTCTTGAGCTCATTCTGTCAGTCAGTATTCATGGCTCCTCTTTTACCTAACTCAGTATATTAGACTTTGCCCCAATGCCTTAATTCTTTAGATTAATAAAAATCCATTGGTTTAAAGTTTACAATTGGCTTGCCATCTGTTGCCATTGGCAGAAGAGAGTTCCAAACTTCGACCGCTGCTAGTAGCCCAATGTTACTCCTGAAAGTGTTACCCTATTTTGTAAACTATGTCTAAATGCCCCAGTCATACAGTTTTTTTTGATCTATCTCCTCCATTCCCCTTGATGTTTCAAAAACTTCAGCCAAATCACATTTTGACAAACTAAATCCCTCTGGGTGCTCCGGTTTCCTCCCACATTCCAAAGACATAGGGGTTAGGAAGTTGTGGGCATGCTATGTTGGCGCCAGAAGCGTGGCGACACTTGCGGGCTGCCCCCAGAACATTCTACGCAAAGGTGCATTTCACTGTGTGTTTCGATGTACGTGTGACTAATGAAGAAATCTTATCTTATCTTAAATTCCAGGAAATTCAACCATAGTTTGTACAATATTTTCTTTTAAATTAATTAGGAATCCAGGCATTTTTATGATAAATCTACGCTTCACTCCTTCAAGACCAATATATTCTTCTTAAGAACCACTAACAGTGTTCCACAGATAGTCTAACCAGGGCTTTGTACAGATGGAGCATAACTTCTATCCCTTGTAGTTCAGATCTCTAAATATTGAAACTACCACTCCATTGGTATTTTGATTATTTTTTGTAGCTGTTCATATTATTTTCTTACTCCACATATTCCTTTTGGACCCATGATTTGTAGCTTTTTGTCATAAAGAGGAGAGTATATTATTTTCTTTTTATGTCCAAAGTGGATGCTCTCACATTTGCTTGCATAGAAATCCATTTTCTGTAGATTTCTTTATTCACTTAATCTAATGGCAGCTTCTGCTAACTGCAGACTTGCATCTACACCGATTACATTGTCACCTATTTATGTAAGTAGTAAAATTGTATGCTGGTTTTCTATCTGAAAACCTAAGACTTTAATATAAATGACTAATAGTTATGGTGCCAGCATAAATCCTTTTTGTACATCACTAGTCTCTTCCTGGCAGTTTGAGTACCCTGCCACCTCTTGCTATCACCCATCTCCCAGCCAAGACAATAATATGCTTTCAGTTTCTCAGCCTTCAAATTTGTCGAACAGCCTTTAATGACGGACTTTATCAAATGCCTTTGGGAAGTCCATGTAAAGAATATCTTTACAGATCAGTGTAAAGATATTCTTTACAAATTTACAACTTCAGGCACTTCATCAAAATATTTAATCAAGTTTGTCTGAGGTGACATGACCTAGCCTTGACAAATCCATGCTGACTCTCTCTGGTTAGCTGTTCAGTACTCTATCTTTAATTATAGGCTCTATTGATGTCCAGACAATGATGGAGTTCCCCTTGTACTCACCTTCCACCTCACTAGTCTATTGGTAGTCTCCGCTCTCAATGGAATTCTGTAATTTTGAACACACCAAAGAGACACCACGACAAGACTCATCTTCTCCTTCTCTTTCCGCATTCCATAAGGACCATTTCTCCTCAGCAACATTTTGGTTCACTCTTCCATATCCATCAACACCCATTCCCTCTTTTCACAGCACTTTTCCATCAACTGCAGGAGATGCAACACCTGTCTTTTTACCTTTCCCCTTCCTGCCATCCAAAGACGCAACCCATACTTCCAAGTGCGGCAGCAATTAACTTGAACTTCTTCCACTTTCTCATACTTTATTCCACATTCACGATGCGGTCTCCTGTAAATGAGGGGAACCAAACTCAGATCAGGTGACCACTTTGCAGATCAAACTCAGATCACGTGACCTCTCATGCACTTCACTGTTTGCAGCCTCTTACACTGATCAAGGAATAGCCCCTCACCTTCTGACACGGCACTTGACAGCCTTCAGGACTCCATACCAAATTGAACAATTTCAGAAAATCAGCCATTCCTGTCATGTATCTCATATTTCCCACATTATGTCATATTTCTCTCTTCTCTTCTGGTATTTTGGACTTCATCTATCTCCTCTGATTCACAGGATCTCCAGACATACTTTTACCATCTTCTTTCAGCCCCGCCTACGTTTTTCGATCTCCCCTGGACTCCACCCTATGGACGATCTACCTTCCCTTCTGTTTTATCTGAATCTGCAGTCCTCCCACCAACCACCCACTTTCCCTGCCACTTAAAAGTTGTTTCATTCTAACTTTTCCCACTTCTGATAAAAGCTCATTGACCTGAAACATTAACTCTGTTTATCTATCCAACGATGTTACCTGACCTGCTGAGTATTTCTAGCATTTTCTATTTTTATTCTTGCCAACAGATATTCAGCAAACTGGGCTTTAATTCCCGAGTTTCCCTCTTTCACCTTTATTTGGATGTTTAAAGTCCTTGGAGACTTATAGGTCTCTCACTTTGACTCATGTAAATGAGTTAGTAGGAACCCAATGGATGGATGATGCACAACTTGGAGGGATCTCAGGAGAAGCAGTTTTAAAATGCAACTTTATTATTAAAAAAGCCACTACCATCAATTTTGCTCCATTAAACACTGAAAATGATGAGGAAATTCAACCTCAGCCACGTAAAAGTTTGCAGTGTGTAGCTCGGTTCAAGAATGTTGCATGCCATAGGGGCATAATAAAAATAAGTTTCAAAAAATCCAAAATACCCTACCGAGGAAACTAATTTTCATTGGGGAATATTAGTTGCTATTTGTACTTCCTTCATAACTCTTAAGACCTGAGCTGCCATATGGAGGCAACTTATAAAATGTTAAAAAGTCAGTCAACTCTCATAATTTTCCAAAAACACATTTCAATGAACACTCAATAATCCTGCAATAAATTTGGAAAGTGAACAACCAGAATTCTTCTAAAACAACAAGTGGCTGCTAACACTAAACCAAAAGAGACTTGTTTTTACTCCTTTAAACTAAAAGACTCTTTCATTTTACAAAAGTCTCTTCGATTTTTCAATGTGATTAGCAATTAGCATCCACACCACTGAGTGAAATATTATTGCGCATGAAAGGGACTTTTTGAATTAATGTTAGATAATCTGAAATTTTGTTACAACCAAACAAGTGAACAATGTTAAAAACTTTACAGCAAAAATGTCTGAGTGTGATCTAACAATTATTAGAGGGCAAGTGAAAATCTCTAATGTATCGAAAAACTTAGAATTTAAATTTTCACTGCTGGCTAACGAAAGCAGACACGAAACTAAATTTCTACCTGAAACATATTTGAAGACTTAGGACTTGCCATGGAGCTGAAAAGGAAGGAAAAGTCACAACTAACTACAGTCAAATCTTGTTATTACAGATACAGGGACTAATAAAATAGCCTTTCTGATTGTTCATTTTATGGAAGGCTGAGGTTCCTTATGGACTGTGCTTGAATTTCAACTGAGGGAAATGTCTGTTTATTATGGTAAGAGCTTTGCTTAGGTCAGTTGGTAATAGCAAGGTTTCATTCAACAGTAAAGATGCATAGAGCTGGAGAACTGTTGTAGTAAGCGCTCAAGATTGGTAGATCATTTCCTGACTCATTTGAGACAAAATAAAACACTAAATGAACTTAGTAAGAACATAACGTTGGCCATGAAAGTCGATCCTGCTCGGACTGTGGAATATTTTAGTTGTAACGTGGCGATTCATCGTCCGCGCAGGCGAACCGGCACGGCGGTCGGGGCACACGTCGTCGGAGTGGCAGGGCCCAAGATGGCACTGGGCCTTTGTCTTCCCCGAGCGACGGGGGAAGAACCCATGCGCGCGAAAAGATTTCGATGACGTAGCACATACATCATTTCCGTTTTCGGAAGGCGGGAACAGCACGGCTTAAAAGGCCCGCACAAGGTGGGTAAATAAATCAGTCTTGTTTCACAGCTTGCAGACTCGTGTCTTTATTCTTGCATCGCGGTAGCAGCTGTTATGATGGTGACTTCAACGGTCCAAATGGATTTTGGACCCACACAATGAATGACAACGCAGCAGCCAACGCAGTGGCGCTCAAGCTGCCCACCTTTTGGATGCTTCGGCCCTGCGTGTGGTTCGACCAGGCTGAAGCCCAGTTCCAACTTTGACAGATCACCTCCGACTCCACATGGTACTACCACGTGGTCATCTCCCTGGACCAGGAGACAGCCGCCCAGGTCGGAGACTTCATCCAGTCTCCTCCGGATGAAGGCAAGTACCCAGCTTTCAAGGCCCTTCTCATTCGGAGCTTCGGCCTCTCCCATCGTGAGCGCGCCACCCGCCTGCTTTATCTCAACAGCCTGGGGGACAGACCTCCATCGGCCCTGATGAACAAGATGTTGGCCTTGGCTGAGGGACACAAGCCCTGCCTGATGTTTCGAGCAGGCCTTCCTCCAACAGCTGCCCAACGACATTCACTTGTTGTTGGCCGACGCTGACTTCAGCAACCCACGTGAGGTAGCCGCCTGGGCAGATGTCCTGTGGAAGGCCAAATGCGAGAGCAGTTCATTCGTCGGCCAAATCGCCAGACTGTGTGCCCAACGCCTACCTAAACCAGT
Source organism: Pristis pectinata (assembly GCF_009764475.1). NCBI lineage: Eukaryota > Metazoa > Chordata > Chondrichthyes > Rhinopristiformes > Pristidae > Pristis > Pristis pectinata. The sequence continues at coordinate 118,612,524 of NC_067407.1, forward strand.
CCCATCAGTCGAGCGACCACACCCCAGAAACACAGACAATGACACTGACGACCAGCTGTGTTTCTACCATCAGAGGTGGGGCGCAGATGCCCATCGATGCCGCCCACCCTGCAAGTTTCAGGGAAACGCCAGGGCCAGCCGCCGCTGATGGCTATGGCGGCTGGCCACCAACACAGCCTCCTATTCCTTTGGGACAAGCAGTCCGGGCGTCGTTTCCTTATCGATACTGGAGCAGAGGTCAGTGTTTTACCCCCGACTGGCCACGACACTCGTAGCAGGCAACAGGGACCCGCCCTCAAAGCCGCAAACAGCACAACGATAGGGACTTTCGGTACCTGTACAGTCCAATTACAATTCGACGACAGCCATTTTACCTGGAACTTTACCCTTGCCGCCTTCGCCCAGCCACTCCTGGGAGCCGACTTCGTCTGGGCCCACAGCCTGTTAGTCGACCTGCTAGTGCACTCCAGAACCTTCCAAACTTACTCTCTGGGAGAAGCCAGCCTACCAGCCCTGCGCCTGGGCTCCGTTTCCCTGTCTGGCCACAAGTTCACCAAGCTCCTAGCTGAGTTCCCACTGGTTCTGGCATCTCAGTTCACGAATTCGATGCCCAAACACAGGGCGCAGCACCACATCACTACGATAGGACCACCCCTTCATGCCCGAGCATGACGACTACCTGCAGACAAGCTCCGCCTGGCGAAGGAGGAGTTCCGCCACATGGAGGAGCTGGGGATCATTCACAGGTCAGACAGCCCCTGGTCCCCAAAGCCACCGGCGGGTGAAGGCCCTGCGGCGACTACCGCAGGCTGAACAATGTCACCACCCCAGACCGCTACCCCATCCCTCACATCCAGGACTTCGCGGCAAACCTACACGGGGCCCACATCTTCTCCAAGGTGGACCTCGTCCGGGGATACCACCAAATCCCAGTCTACCCTGATGACATCCCCAAAACTGCGCTCATCACTCCATTTGGCCTCTTCGAATTCCTTCGAATGCCGTTTGGCCCTAAGAACGCCGCGCAGACCTTCAGGCGGCTGATGGACACAGTAGGCCGCAACCTGGACTTTGTGTTCATTTATTTAGATGACATCCTCATCGCCAGCCATAACCGCCAAGAACACCTTTTCACCTCTGCCGACTGTATTCCCGCCTCAGTGGTTTCGATCTCACTATCAACCCGGCCAAGTGCCAATTCAGACTTGACTCTATCGATTTCCTCGGCCACAGAATCACCAGCGAAGGAGCAACACCCCTACCTGCCAAGGTAGATGCTATCTGCCATTTTGCCCGTTCCAACACGGTCAAAGGCCTGCAGGAGTTCATTGGGATGGTCAACTTTTACCATCGTTTCATCTCTGCAGCAGCCCGTATCATGCTCCCTTTGTTCTCGCTGATGTCTGGCAAGGGCAAGGACATCGCCTGGGACGACAAGGCCGCGGCTGCCTTCATTAAGGCCAAAGAAGCCCTAGCAGATGCCGCGATGCTGGTACACCCCAGGACAGACGTCCCAACTGCACTCACGGTGAACGCATCCAACACTGCGGTCAGTGGGGTACTGGAACAACTAATTGAAGGCCATTGGCAACCCTTGGCATTTTTCAGCAGGCACCTTAGGCCACCCGAACTCAAATACAGTGCTTTTGATCGAGAACTACTAGCGCTGTACCTGGCAATCCGGCATTTCCAGTACTTGTTAGAAGGCAGGCCTTTCACCACGTTCACTGACCACAAGCCATTGTCTTTCGCCTTCTCTAAGATCTCCAATCCCTGGGCATCCCGCCAGCTGCGACATTTGTCCTACATTTCCGAGTTCACAACGGATATCCAACATGTCTCTGGAAAGGACAATGTTGTTGCTGACGCGCTTTCCAGACCGACCACCCAAAGCTTGTCCCTGGGTGTAGACTACGTGGCCCTGGCTGACGCACAGCAAGCCGACGACGAGCTGCCCAGCTACAGAACTGCAGTCTCAGGCCTACAGCTCCAAGATTTCGTAGTTGGCCCAGGTCAGTGGACCCTCCTGTGCGACGTCGCAACCGGTCAGCCCCGCCCTATAGTTCCTGCAGCCTGGCGGAAACGCGTTTTCAACTCGGTACTCGGGTTGGCGCACCCGTCCATCAGATCGACTGTCCGACTAATCGCCAGCAAGTTCGACTGGCACGGCCTGCGCAAACAGGTCAGTGGGTGGGCCAAGACTTGTCCACACTGCCAGGCATCAAAAATCCAACAACACACCAAGGTCCCGCCACAGCAGTTCGAGCCTACCCGTAGAAGGTTCGACCACATTCACGTCGACCTCATTGGTCCCCTGCTAGCTTCGAGAGGAGCACGGTACCTCCTTACCATCGTGGACCGGTTCATGAGGTGGCCAGAAGCAACCCCTCTCTCAGACATCAAGACCGATTCCTGCGCCCGGGCACTGCGCTTTGGTGTTCCAGCCCACATCACTTCAGACAGAGGCACCCAGTTTACCTCCAGCCTATGGTCTGCATTGGCGAACATGCTAGGAATGCAGCTGCACACCACCACGGCCTACCACCCTCAGTCAAACGGGTTGGTAGAACGTTTCCACCACCATCTGAATTCAGCCCTGATGGCCCGCCTGAAAGGTCCTAAATGGGTCGATGAACTTCCTTGGGTCCTGCTCGGCATACGCACTGCCCCCAAGAAGGATCTCCACGCTTCGTCAGCCGAACTTGTGTACGGTGCACCCCTGGTCGTCCCAGGGGAGTTCATACCCGCCCTTAGGGGGCAAGAGGAACAACCCGCAGCAGTCCTGGAAAGACTGCGAGAGGCTTGGCAGCTTGGCACCGATTCCCACTTAGCGACATGGTCAGTCCCCATCCTGTGAGCCCAAGGAACTATGAGACTGTAAGTTCGTTTTCGTTCGCAGGGGCATGCCCCAGGCACGGTTGCAACGACCATATGAGGGGCCGTTCCGGGTCGTCAGAAATAAAGGGTCCACCTTTATTTTGGACACTGGGGGCAGGGAAGAAGTCTTCATGACGGACCACCTCAAACCGGCCCATTTAGACCTCTAACAACTGGTCGAAGTCCCAACACCGCGATGCAGAGGCCGACCACCTAAGCAACGGCTAGCACAGCCCGTGAACTTTGGGGACCGTATCGCCGGTTCTGGGGGGGTGGTTGTGTGGCAACTCATCGTCCACTCAGGCGAACCAGCTTGGCGGTCAGGGCGTGCGTCGTCAGAGCGGTGGGGCCCAAGATGGCTCTGGGCCTTCGTCTTCCCCGAGCAACGGGGGAGAACTCGCGTGCGCGAAAAGATTTCGATGACGTAGCACGTACGTCATTTCTGTTTTCGGAAGGCGGGAACTGCGTGGCTTAAAAGGCCCGCGCAAGGCGGGTAAATAAATCAGTCTTGTTCCACAGCTTGCAGACTCATGTCTTTATTCTCGCATCGCGGTAGCAGCCGCTACAGTAACACATAAAGTAGCTTGGTAAATTGACCAAAGTAAACTGGTCCACTGGCCTTACTAGTGTAGAACTTACTCACTGGTAACACAGTGGTCATGTCAAGAGGGAAAGGAATGTACAAATACTTGTCTGGGATTCAAACCGATATTCTGAGCTAAATCTGGAGTATTAATTGATGAAGTGGGGCTTATAGTAACTCATATTCTTAATGAAAAGGCTAGAGGAACATTCTGTATGTAACTTTGAATCCTTTGATGCCTGCTTCACATCTGGAAAATGGGATCTGCATGATCCAAATGATTTAATGAATTACCAGATTCCTTAAACTCTCCATGCTCATTTAATATACCAGATATGTCGCCCTGAAGCTGTAACCTCATGCAGTTGCTTCAGAGGGCTGTGGATACTCAGTCAATGAGAGTATTCAAGGTTGAGAAAGTTTAAGTAGATTTTTGGGCACATGGATTTGGTTTATATCAAGATGGAACAGGAAAGTGGATCACTCAGTGTCTTAATGAATGGCAGAGGAGGCTTGAGGGGCTGTGTGGTCTACAGGTTTTTTTTTAATGTTCTTAGATGCATATGTAGGACATCATTTCTCACCCAGTTTTTCCATTTTATGCTGTATTGTCCATTCATGTGTACTGTGATCTTTCTAGGTTTTACCTTTTTCTCAAAGGTACCTGTAGGTACTAAAGGGTTAGTGGTCTGCAGAAAAGTTCACATTCCTTTAAACAGAAGTCTAACAATGAAACTTCAGTGTTTGCTAATAAACCTGTAAGGTTTTAAATCAAACATTCTTCTTGAGATGATGTCATATCCTCCCATGACAGTGTTAATGGTCCTTAGCAATAATTGACGAGTTTATTTCCTCCAAATATCCTTTCCCTTCTTCCTTTCTGTATGTGTTGGCTCGTATTTGGTATATAGTGGCAGATACTGAGTACACCATGTCCTCTCACCAAATGGCTATGTCAGCCTTGAGTCAGATTGTAGGGATAGGGGTGGTTAGAGTGAGCTGCATCCAGTACAGCTCTCACCTCCAGTTAGCCAGTTAGAGTGAGCTGCATCCAGTACAGCTCTCACCTCCAGTTAGCCAGTTAGTCTGACCTTGGTGGTTGGTAAGATTTTAGAGTTCATTATTAAGAATGAAATTTTAGAGTCCTTGGAAGTACATGATAAAATAAGGCAAAGTCAGCACAGTTTTGTTAAGGGGAGATCTTGCCTGACTAATCTACTTGAATTCTTTGAAGAGGTAACAAGCAGGTTAGACAAATGAGATCAGTGGACGTTACTTACTTGGATTTTCAGAAAGCCTTTGATAAGGTGCTGCACACAAGGCAGCTCAACAAGATAGGAGCCAATGGTGTTAGAGGCAAGATAGTAGCATAGATAGGAGATTGGCTGACTGGTAGAAGTCAGAGAGTGGGGATAAAGGGGTCCTTTTCAGGATGGCTGCCAGTGACTAGTGGACTTCTGCAGGGGTCAGAGTTGGCACCACAACTTTTCACTTTATACGTTAATGATCTGGATGAAGCAACTGATGGCATTGTGGCAAAGTTTGCAGACAAATCAAAGATAGGCGGAGGGGCGGGTAGTGTTGCAGTGGCAGGGAGTCTGCAGAAGGACTTGGACTGCTTAGGAGAGTGGGCCGAGAGGGTTCAGAGGGAGTTCACAAAAATGATCCCAGGAATGGAAGGCTTAACGTGTGAGGAGTGTTTGATGGCTCTGTGTACTCAGTGAAGTTCAGAATGATGGGGGGGTAATCTCATTGAATCCTACCGAATACTGAAACAGCTGGATAGAGTGAATGTGGAGAGGATGTTTCCATTCGTAGGAGAGGCTTGGATCCAAGGGCACAGCCTCAGAATAAAGGGATGTCCCTTGAAAACTGAGATGAAGAAGAATTGCTTCAGCGAGAGGGTGGTGAATCTGTGGAATTCATTGCCACAGAGGGCTGTGGAGGCAAAGTCATTGGGTGTACTTAAGGCAGAGTTTGACTGGTTCTTGATTGGGAAGGGGTTTAAAAGTTACAGGGCGAAGGTGAGAGAATCGGCCATGATTGAATGGCGGAGCAGACTTGATGGGCTGAACAGCCTAATTCTGCTCCTATATCTTATGGTCTTATTGCCTCTATGCATACACAGAGGTGGTGAAGGCACTGGTATGACTACTACCGTTCTACATGATATTAAAGCTCGAATGGATTTGGACTAGACAAAGAATCAAACCTATCTCCTTCTTAGAAACTCACTGCCACAATTTTCCTAGAAGAGTGGACAGTCAGCAAACTTGACATTAAGCAAGTACTATGATTATAGATTTTGTAATTGAAAATGTCAGTTGCAAATTTTATTTTCCAGTAAGCTATTACACCAGCATGAGTTCTGTCATCTATTTTTGTTTTAAGATACAATGAATCCCAGAAATTATATATTACGAGATGTGCTTTCAGCTTTAGGATGTTACTATTGGCAACCCAAAGTTATATCATGACGGTCATAGTGGTAAATGGTTGCCAAATGAGTGACAATATATATACTTATCCAAAAGAGCCCAGGCACACTACAGAGTGCTTCCAATTCCTTCGCTCTCTTAAGCAGTCTCTTGGGGTCAGGGATGACTTGCTCCCACTCTTGTCTGTGGGTCCAGAAGTGCAGTCTGCAAATGCGTTACATATATGGGGCTGGAAGGGGTGGGTGGGTAGGTTGTTCGGACATTCTTTGCTCCTTCTGCCATTTTTTTCCTGGACTTCACATGCTCCTGATGAGGAAACTGGCTGCACCCAATGCCTTCCCAAATGCTCTGTCATTTTGATCGATCACGGGTCAGAGATTCCTTTGAGCTGATGAGAATGTTACTTTTTTTTTTCCAAGCAGACTTCAAGAATGTCTTTGAAGTGTTTCCTCTGTCTCACTGGAAATATTCTGCCATGACAAAATTTAGAGTCGAGTGCCTATTTCAAGAGCAAGCAATGTGGCTTGCTGAGCCGAGTTGGTTGCGTGTAACTAGAGCCTCAATGGTGGGGATTTTAGCCTGAGAGAGGTCACTGATGGTGGTTCACTTATCCTGCCAATGGATTTGGAAGACTGTTTTGGAATCAGCATTGGCAGTACCTCTCCATACTTTGAGGTAGTCCATGTCCTCAGAGATGGAAGGTGGAGAGGCAATATATTAATAGTGTATTTTTGTTTCCTTTTTGATCCAATTTACAATCCTTATTCGTCCATTTCTTTGCTAAAATTAACAAGCTGATGATGTTATAGTTCTTAAAGTCTTACACTGCTTTTATTGTGCCTTTAGACTCTATCATTTGCCAGCACTTTTTAGAAAAATAATTACTGAAATGTCAGAGCAAAGGCTTTTCCATGGTATCATTTCCCAGAGGATGATGTTAAGTGGTTATGTACCTTTGGACTGAATTTGTGAAAATGTTTAGCTAAAATGCAATTTCATAGCATTGAATAGCTTCTATTTGAGCCTACTCACTCATTAGAGAGAACTATAACTTTCAGGAAGTGATATCAGAGAAAAAGAAAAGAGAAGAATATATTCCCCTTTAGAGATGAAACATGGCAACAGTCCAAGTTTTAGTCATGGCAAGGCTATCAGCAATTGCATTAACACTGGGCCAATCTGACAGCAAATTCTGGCATCTGCGAGTGCAGTTAAGCATGGAAATCCAGAAATTGCTGTCATCGATACCATACTCCTCCACAGGGTGCACTGTCCTTGCCAACAGACACAGCACTGAAATCATTGCAATGACTTGAACTTTGTTATTTACCCACTATTCTGTCCATTTTGGAATGAGAAAATTTGCAATAGCACAATAAATGATAATTACTGCTAAACAAACATCGTGACCATGAAAAATTAACTTTATGAGTTTGGTGTCTCACTTCCTCAAAAGAATATTAATGTTAAAAGTAAACATAATTCTTTCTCTGTGGTGTCATAGAGTCGTAGAGAGATACAGCATGAAAACAAGTCCTTTATGCGCACCGTGTGTGTACCAACCATCAAACATACATTTTTACAGTAATCTCACCCTACCCATTTTACTCTCCTCATCTTTTCCATTAACTTCTGCCAGATTCTTCCACCTTCCTACATACTAGGAGCAATTTACAGTGGCCAATTAACCTACCAACACCGAGTGGAACTGAAACATCCAATGGAAACTCAGGCAGAACATGCAAACTCCACACAGACAGCACCAGAGGTCAGGATTGAACCCAGGTCATTGGAACTGTGAGGTAGCAGCTCTACTAGCTGCACCACTGTGCCACTATCTTATCGTTCTCCCTGAATCGTGTCTGTATTTATTGTATTTTGTTTCCCGAACTTAATTTATAACTCATCCTTCCTTTCTTTTGCTTCCTGCATTTCTGTCGGCAGGTGTCAGTGAGCTTACTGCAATCTGAATGGTTAAAGAGCTTCATTGTTGCTCTACTTACTCAGAAATGCAGCAGACCTCCTGCTCTGAAACAGATGCTGATATGGAGATAGCCCTATGGATAAGCCTACAGAAAACTTAGCAAGGTGAATAGCAAGCTCGGTTCCTTTGCTGCTAGGAATAAAATTGTGTTGTAGTGTCATAGTGAACATTATTACCCTATGTAATACTCACTGAGTGTAGCTTGAAACACTGTTAAATTATAGCCTGTTATATAATCACTACAAAAAAAGTACCACAGGCAAGAAATCTGGAAAGGAACTAATAAAACATTCATGTTTCACATTGCAGGAGCAGAATTAATCTACATTTGGAAAGGCAGGGATTGATCAAGTATAATCAGCAAGGATTTGTTGGTGGAAGCTATTGTCTGACTAATTTAATTAAGCTTTTTGAAGAGGCAACCAGATATATTAATGAGGGCAGTGTGGTTGATGTAGCCTACATGGGCTTCAGTAAAGCCTTTGATTAGATCCCACAAGGAAGGCTGGTCCAAAAGATTAGACCCTATGTAATCCAAGGCAAGTTAGCAAATTAGATCCAAAATTGGCTTGGTAATAGAATACAGAGGATGATGGTGAAGAGAAGTTTGTGACCAGCAGTGTGCCACAGGGGCACTTGCTATTTGTTGTAAACATTAATGACTTAGATGTTAATATAAGAGGTATGATTAGTAAGTTTGCTGAAAGCACAAAAAACAAGTAGTATTATTGATAGTGAGGAGAGCAGTGTTAGGCTGCAGGATGACATTGATCAGCTGATAAATTGGGTAGAGCAATGGCTGATGGAACTTAATCCTGATAAATGTGAGGTGATGCATTTTGGGTGTCAAATAAGGTTGGTACATATTGCCATGAATGGTATATGTACCGAGGGAGTATTGAGGAAGTAAGGGACTTTGCTGTACAAGTCCAAAGATCCCTGAAGGTGGCAGCACAGGTAGATAAGGTTGTGAAGAAATGATACAGGATACTTGCCTTCATTAGCTGGGGCATAGAGTCGAAGAGGTTTTGATACATTGCTTAGGCCACAACTGGATTATTGTGTGCAGTTTTGGTTGCCACACTATAGGAAGGACTTGATTGCACTGGAGAGGATGCAGAAGATGTTTCCAAGGTTGGAATATATCAGTTGTGATAAACTGGGCTGTTTTCCTCAGAGCAGAGGAGGCTGGGCCATATCTGATAAAGGTATATAAAACTATGAGAGACATAGATGGGGTAGATAGTAAGAAACTTTGACCATGGTAAAGGTGTCCAAGACGATAAGATATAAGAGCAGAATTACAGCCTAGAGTGTCGGAGGCTGAGGGGAGACCTGATAAATGTTTTTAAAATTATGAGAGGCATAGACAGAGTAGACAGTCAAAACCTTTTCCCCAGGGTTGAAATGTCAAACACCAGTGGACATGCTTTTAAGGTTAGAGGGGGGAAGTTTAAAGGCAACATTAGGGGCAAGTTTTTTACACAGAGAGTGGTAAGTGCCTGGAATGGGTTACCAGAGGTAGAGGTGGAAGCAGACAGTTTGGTGGAGTTTAAGAGGCTTTAATTATTAAGGGAATGGGGGATAAGGATGATACACAGGAGGAGGACATTTAGTATAGATGGGATTCAAGGTCAACACAACATCATGGGCTGAATAGTCTGTCCAGTTCTGTACTGCTCTATGTTCTAATTAGACCATTTGGCACATCAAATCTGTTCTGCCATACAATCATGGCTGTTTTTTGCTCAACCCCATTCTCCTGCCTTCTCGCCATAATCCTTAACTCCCTTACCAATCAAGAACCTGTCAATCTCTGCCTTAAATACACACAATGACTTGGCCTGCACTGATGTTAGGCTCACAGGTCTATAATTAACAGGCTTTTCTCTCCTGCCCTTCTTGAAAAGGGGGAACACTTTTGCCATTCTCCAGTTATCTGGTACCTCACCTATGGCCACCGAAGATTTAAAGATCTCAGCCGGAGTTCCAGCAATCTCTTCCCTTGCCTCCCCAGGGATAAATCTCATCCAGCCCTGGGAATTTATCTATCTTTAAGCCTGCTGATGCATCAGGCACCTCCTCTTTTATTTATGAAGAGTTACACTAGAATTTCATCTTCTCCTTCTCTGAATCCTCCAACTACAAAATCTTGAAATGTAGATATTCTCCAATCATCTCAACAGTCCCAACTCTGATTTCCTCAGGCTAACAACATATTAAAGTTGCCCATAAAACATTATCACAGCATCATCCTGCAGAATAATGCACAGCACCCCCATATATGAAAGTCCAGAACCAGAATTTTTAACCAAGTCAAAATAACTAAAACAGGGCCAGATAATTTTAATCATCTAGTACATGATTTTAATCTCCACACAATTGATTTCAATTGTAAATTTGAATGAGGTGCACAATGTCCACAGTGTCTGATTTAATCTTTGATCTGCTGGGACTATGTGTGTATTATGTTGTTTATTTTAATCCAGGCATAACTGTCAATTGCAGTTCCTTTGAGAATTTGAATCACAGATACTGTATGAAACTAATAGTGTGGACCACACACAAGAAATCCAGGCTTAACAGAAGGGAAGTGATCTGACCTGTGCTGTTTGAGGGATTCATCAACACATGGGGGTTTGTTGGGGCATCATGAGGAGTAGAGATCACTTCATTCAAGGGGGGGAGAAGACTGCAGTTTCCAAACAGGAGAGGGGGGTCAAAGTCAAAGGCAACTTACTAGAGAAGCCCAAAAGAAGAAGGGCGATAGGGCTCTGGCTTGGAGAGACCTCCAGAACTCTCACACTATCTCCAACTGTCCAAGCAGCAAAGCAGTTGACTTGAGATGCCATTATGATCCTTACTAAGTGAGGCATCACTGGGTACACAGCAAGGCAAGCAAATATCAGCTCACTCTAGACATTGAAAGAGTCATACAGTCTTAGAGTTATACAGCAGAGAAACAGGCCCTTTCGTCCAACCCATCCATGCCAACCAAGGTGCCTACCTGAGCCAGTTCCATTTGTCCCATGTCCCCCTAAACCTTTCCTATCAATGTACCTATCTAAATGTCTTTTAAACTTCATTGTATCCACTTCTACCACTTCCTCTGGCAGCTCATTCCATATACTCACTTGCCTCTGTGTGAAAAACCTGCCTCCCAGGTTCCCTTTAATCCTTCCCTTCTCATCTTCAACCTATGGGGTCTAGTTTTAGACTCCCCTACCCTGGGAAAAAGACAGTGACCATCCACCTTATCTATGCCTCTCATAATTTTATAAACCTTTATAAGGCCAAATCTCCAGGGAAAACAGTCCCAGCCTATGCAATCTCTCCTTATAACTCAAGCCCTCCAGTCCTGGCAATATCCTTGTGAATCTTTTCTGCAATACACAATCTTTCCTGCACCTTCTCTATCTTACAGATGTTATGTTCTCTAAATGAGTGTGAATTTGGAAGTTATTTGTGTATTAGAAATCATTTAAAACAAAGTGATATCAAATAATAAATAAATGGAAAATCATGATATTTATCCGGTTAAACACAGTTCCCTATTAACCATGGATTTTGATGGCCTAGCATTATCACAGCTCTATCACAGTGTCCCTTCTGTGGCTGTATTCTGACTATTGGAAGGCTTTTCCCTTTTGCTTTGAGTCCACACAAATGCCCTTGATGAGCCATGAGAAGTTCTTGATCAGGATAAGCCAGCTTCAGAGGACCATTTGAACGAACAGTCAGGAACGGCTAACCATTTGGCATGTGTAAGGGCCTTGATGCCTTTGCTCTACCCTCTGAATAATTGGAACAGGACTCTGCTCATGATGAAGAGGCCTGTTAATGTCTCTGCTCCTACAGAAAAGAGATGAGTTTGCAGGTGTCACATCTGTGCTCACGTTGGAGTGTGATCTATTCACATGTGATACCTCTCAGCTAACATAGAGCATCTCTTTATTCACACAGAAGAGCTAACTGCTGATGTGTAACCCCCTTTTGCTTTTGGACAACCGTTAGTTATTCATGGGTGATATATCCGAGTCTACTGAGAACAGCAATCTGCTCGTATATGGCAGCTCGTGACTCAATGAGGACAAAAGGCTGCTCTCTGCTGGCATGCTGCTGTTCTTGAGGAACTTCAAGCCACTTCCATGTAGCAGAGACTGGAAGTCTACCTGAATCAGTGTCAGACTCCATAGAAGAAAGATGTTGAAGGTCCCAGAGACCAGGTGAGAGGGAACCAGAGTGTTTCTCCTCATACCCTGCAAAGTCAGTGATAGAGCACTTTGCCAGTAATTCAGTTGGTAGGCACTCAGACGAGGAATTCAGTTGAATTCAAGAAAGGCGAGGATCTGCATCAATAAAGTGCTCTTTATCATTCAGATATCCCATTGCACTTTACAGCCAATTAATTACTTTTGAACTGTAAGCATATATTGTAGACAAGTGCAGCCAGCTATTTGGGCAACAAAAGAAGGTACCACAAATAGTAGTGAGATAAATTATCAGCTAACATATTTTAACAATATTGATTGAATGAATATATTGGCCAGGAAACTGGGAAAACTGGCACTGCTCTTCATCAAATGATGTAATGGAGAAATTTGTGTTCATGTGAAGTTCAGTGGAGGGTCAATTTAATAATTGATCTGAAAGATAAAACTTCTGCTGCGGTAGCAGACCTCCTGCACTGCACAAGAATCAGCCTCTGTTATTTGCTCATCAAGTCAAGTTGAGTTTATTGTCAAATGCACAAGTACATGTATGCACAGGAACAATGAAAAACTTACTTGCAGCAGCATCACAGTCATATAGCATCATATAAGCAGCATTCACAAGAAAAACATAAATTAAACATAAATTATACACAATTTTTACAAGAAAGAACACAATTGGAACAAAAAAAATAAAGTCCATTTTAGTGCAAAGTGATCATAATGTTGCTAAACTATAGTGATTGGGGTTCAAGAACTGAATGGTTAACGGGAAGTAGGTATTCTTGAACCTGAGGGTGTGGGATTTCCGGCTTCTGTACTTCCTGCCCCATGGTAGCTGTGAAAAGATGGCATGGCCTGAATGATGGGGATCTTTGATGAAAGATGTTGCCTTCTTGAGGTAGCACCTCCAGTAGATACTACCAATGGTGGGAAGGGGTGTGCCCGTGATGTATTGGACTGATTCCACTGCTCTCTGCAGCTTCTTACATTCCCATTCACTCGAATTGCTGTACCAGACCACGATGCAACCAGTGAGGATACTTTCAACTGTACATCTGTAGAAATTTGTTAGACTGTTCTCGAGTGCAGCTTGAAAGTGTGACCTGTTAAAGTCAAAGCACGGCTGCAGATTCTTGGCTGACACAAATGAGTTGAGTGAGGTGAGAACATATTTATTATTTCTCTGTGGTTAATTGTTAATTTTCATGTTTCCTTACTACCAGAAACCTGGTATCATTAATTATGTTTTATTGTATTGAGGATGAGAGGCAACTTGATAGAGGTGTACAAGATGATAAAAGGCATAGATCGAGTTGACAGTCAGAGACTTTTTCCCAGGGCAAAAATGGCTAACACGAGGGGACATAGTTTTAAGGTAATTGGAGGAAGGTAAAAGGGGGAATGTCAGAGGTAAGTATTTTACACAAAGAGTGGTGGGTGCATAGAACGCACTGCCGGCAGAGGTGGTGGAGGCAGATACACTAGGAACATTTAAGAGACTCTTAGATAGGCACATGAACAATAGAAAAATGGAGGGCTACATGGGAGGGAAGAGTTAAATAGATCTCAGAGCAGGATAAAATGTTGGCACATCGTGGGCCGAAGGGCCTGTACTGTGCTGTAATGTTCTATGTAAATGAGGAGTCTGTGAGACACATAAAAACACATTATTTTACAGCAGATGATGCTCCATTAATATGCTGAAACAGTATAGTTTCTGACTTTTAATGGAGGTTGTAGGCTAGATTTCTCTCGGTGGTGGATTTATCACCAACATTACACCAAGGGTCATTCTTTCTTGCAAGGAAATGTTGGGGAACAACACAGGAAATCAGAAGGCCTCATAATTTAGAGGAACATAGCAGGATGAATACAAACTTGGATTGTTTCCTCTGGAGCTTTGGAGGCTGAGGGGTGGCCTGATAGAAGTATATAAAATTATGAGAGGCACAGATAGGGTAGATGGTCAAGAGTCTTCTTCCCAGGGTGGAAATAACAAATGCGAAAGGGCACAAGTTTAAGGTGAGAGGGGGGAAGTTTAAAGGAGATTGATGAGACAAGTTCTTTACATGGAGAGTGGTAGGTGCCTGGAACTCACTGCCTGGGGAAGCAGTAGAAGGCACATGAACTTGCAGGGAATGGAGGGACATAGGTCATGTGCAAGCAGATGGGATTAGTTTGGATTGGCATCTTGGTCAGCACAGACATTGTGGACCACAAGGCTTGTTCCTGTGCTGTACTGTTCTATGTTCTATATTCTAATATCGACTCAGTAGTAGGAAGCAAAGGGTGAAATGGACTTCCAGGTTCAGGGGAGTAGTTGCTAAGGGACTTTGCTGGTTGCAGTGCAGTTCCCAAAAGGTCAATTTTGGATCCTGTTATTCTTATAACAGATTTAGAACGTATCGAACAAGTTTCAAGTTTCCAGTTGATATAAAACGTGGCATGATGAATAGATAATGATAACAATAATAATAGGCTACATGATGGTGAACTGAGCAAGTGTAAAGCAGATGGAGTACAATACTGAGAAATGTAAAGGAATGCACCTTGTGAAGTCTAATAATACACAGTTTGCAACTAAGTGTTGAGCCACCTGTGCATCTCCCCATTGCCAGTCACTTCAAATCCCCCTCCCGCATTATCACTGATATGTCAGTCCTTGGCCTTCTCCACTGCCAGGACAATTCCAAGCTCCTAACATCTGAGAGTGCTTGGTGAGAAGCCAGCCCACTTCACAACAGTGATGCCCTGCATGGTGACAGGACCTTCCACATCATAAGCAGGGTGCTGAGGGAATCAGCCCCACCCACAAAATCGCATCAAAAGAAACAATGGCCTTTGACTAAGCTAAGTCACCTCACTTAACTGGATGTCAAAGCTGTTAAAAGCTCCAACACTATCAGTGAATATCATTGTTTCCAAAGTTCAGGAACATTTATAAGCTGTTAAAACTATTAAAAATTAAATGCATTCCCTTTATTAAAAAAAATTACAAAAGCTAAATCACTAAAAGCCCATTTTTAAAAGTTTAACGAAACTCAATTTAAAACAATCTAAATAGATGAGTACTTGCTTGTTCATCACCTCTAGGATGTAGGTGAGTAGTGGAATCTGAGGTGGGGATTGGCAGGAATGTGTGCGGAATAAAATGGACTTAGTGAAGGATAACTAATGTAGGTGCTTGATAGTCGGTGCAAATTCAGTGGGCCAAAGGGCCTGTTTCTGTGCTGCATGACTATGACTTTATGACCATTATACCATTGAAATCACTGAAGAACTTCCTGCATTACATTCAACCTGCTGCAGATTATTCAAGCAGATTTCCTGCATAATTGTTGCATCTTCACACTCCATGCTGGCTTAACTACATGTCAAAGCTGTCAAAAGCTCCAATATGAAGAATAAAATGACTGAAGGTAAGAAGTGAAAAAAAATCCTGTCCTGTGAACTTCTCCTACAAAACCACCTACAGTTTTTTTAAATTTTCACCATCCTGAACTTCAAAACAAGAGACCTGGACTGTCTGACCAAAAAGTTGTCAAATCTAGTTCTCGGAAATGAATCTATTTTTAGAAAGGTAAAGTCCAACTGCACTGCAGACATCAAATGCTTTCCTTAAACAAGCATGTTTTCCTGGCTTTAAGCAAAAACAAAAAATAAAATGAAATCAAGATGTTAAAACTGAAACAAGAATGTTGCCATACACACATGAAACGTACCTAGTGATGAACCATGGGCTAAAACATGCGCAAGCAGTCAGAGAAGCATGCCTGACCAGGTCCAAGAGCAGAAGCACCAGGACATCCTCCCTTCTAATTAGGCTACTGAATTTTGTATTCAAAATGAAATGCAACAGGTATTTATAGTGGCAATATCATTAAATTTCAAGAAAGTCAAATAAACAAAAGAGCAAAGCCAACCCCAGGTAGATCAGACCATCAACGTTAAAATTTCAGAAATAAACTAAATGTTGCATCTTTTCCCTCAAAAATCAGAAAAACCCTGCACACACTTTTCTTTATTTGTCTTCCAAAATCTGGGACTCCTAGCAAGGCTAGCATTATTGTCCATCTTCTTGAAATACTGCAGTCTTCCTGTGCCTCCTGACTTTTGACCAGGTCCCTCATGGTAGGCCAGGCAGAGGACTGACATATCAGTGATAGTGTGGGAGGGGGAGATGAAGTGACTGGCAATGGGGGGGATGTAAATCGCGGTGACAGATCTACATGTGTGCTCCAAGTGTGGCCTCCTCTACATTGGTGAGACCAAACACTGACTAGGTGATCGTTTTGCAGAACACCTGCGCTCTGTCCGTAACCGCGATCTACATCGCCCCGTTGCCAGTCACTTCAACTCTCCCTCCCACACTATCAGCGATATGTCAGTCCTCGGCCTCCTTCACTGCCAGGAGAATTCCAAGCGCAAACTGGAGGAACAGCACTTCGTTTCCCATCTTGGGTCCTTGCAGCCTAACGGCATGAACATTGATTTTTCCCACTTTAAGTAATCCCCCAACTCCTTTTCCCCAACCCCCCCAAACATGTTTCTTCTCTTCTTCCCTTTCCTAGCCTCTTTCCTTCTACCTTTTTTTCCTTTCTCTCCTTGCCTTTGACACATCCCCCCGTGGATCTGCTCTCCCCTCCTTCCCTGCACCTGCCTATCACTATCTCTTACCTGCATCTACCTATCACCACCTTGTGCCCACCCCGCCTCCCCTCTTTTGTCCACTTATCACTGTTCTGCTTTTCCCTCCTATAATATATTGGGCTTCCCCTTTTCCTATCTGAGGACGGGTCCTGACCCGAAACGTTGACCCCTGCTTTTCTCCACGGATGCAGCCTGGCCTGCTGAGTTCCTCCAGCATCATTGTGTTTTTCATCTAGATTCCAGCATCTGCAGTCCTTTGTCTCCCTCACGGCAGACTGTTCCAGAAGGTGAGATCACATGGGATCCAGAACGATCTGGCCCATTGGTTACTAAATTGCCTTGGTGGAAAGAGTCAGAGTAAAAGTTTACTTTAACAGTTTGGAAGCCTGTGACCTGTGGTGTTCTACAGGGATCAGTGCTGGCTCCCCTGTTGTTTGTCATGTACATTAAAGATTTGGATGAGAATGTAGGTTGCATGGTTATTAAGTTTGTGGATGACACCAAAATTAATGGTGTGGTGGACAGTGAAGGAGCTTGTAAAAGGTTATAACAGAATCTAGATCAACTGGGAAAGTGGGCAAAAGAACAGCAGATGGAATTTAATTCAGACAAGTGCAAAGTGATATATTTTGTTAAGTTGAACTAGGGCAGGACACACTGTAAGTGACAGGGTGCTGGGGCTCTGGAGAATGTTGTAGACCAGCAAGAACTTGGGATACAAGTACATAGTTCCCTGAAAGTGGTGACACAGGTAGACAAGGTGGTGAAGAATACATATGGCATGCTTGCCTTCGTCAGACAGGCCTTTGAGTACAAGGGTTGGACTGTCATGTTACAGCTGTAGAAGATGTTGGTGAGGCTGCACCTGGAACATTTTGTACAGTTCTGGTTGCCATGCTATGGAATGGAGGTGATTAAGCTAGAGAGGGTTCAGAAAAGATTCACAAGGATGTTGCTGGGACTGCAGGGCTTGAGTCATAAGGACAGACTGGATAGGCTGGGACTGTTTTTTCCTGGAGTGAAGGGGGCTGAGGGGTGATCTTATAGAGGTTTATAAAATTATTAGGGGCATAGATAATGTGGATGGACTTTTGCCCAGGGTAAGGGAGTCTAAAACTAGAGGACATAGATTTAAGGTGAGAGGGGATTTAATGGGAACCTGAGAGGCAAGTTTTTCACACAGAGGATAGTGGTTTATAGAACAAGCAGCCAGAGGAAGTGATAGAGGTGGGTACAATTGTAATGTTCGAAGGTCATTTGGAAAAGTTTGTGGATAGGAAAGGTTTAGAGAGATAGGGGCCAGATGCAGACAAATGGGACTAGCTCAGGAAAAGCCTTGGTCAGCATTGATTATCTTGGGCTGTGAGGTCTGATTCTGTGCTGTATATCTCTCTGACACTGTGGGTTAGGGCACTCCCACAATGCCTCTGGGTAAGGAGTTCCAGAATTTCAACCTGGTGACGATTCCAAGTCGTGTAACTTAGAGAGCAACCTGCAGCTCTGACCTGACCTTGCAGCCACAGTATTCATATGGCTGATCTAGATGAACTTTGTAGAAAATGATGAGCGCCAGGATATTGATGGTTAGGGACTTGGCAATGATAATGTCATAGAATGTCAAAAGTAGGTGTTGAGAATTTGTCTTTTTGGAGATTATTCTGTGAGGTACTTTTGTGTCAAGAATATTATTTATCACTTACCAGTACATTCCTGAATGCTGTCTATGTCATGCTACATGCAGGCATAGGTTTTTTTTGTTCTACTCATGATGTATGTGTGGAGTGGAAGATTTGGCTTGGCCCAAGACCAGGCTGTAAACTAGATTATCATTACTAAATGTGAATATTTTGGGATAGGCTACGCCCAACCTCACTCAAGAATTTGGAAGATCCTAAGGGGACCCTTATCTGTCAACTGGTAACAATTCTGCTAAAGCTTTTCGAGGATGTAAAGTGAGGAAATTCCAGGGTGACCAGGGAATTCCCTTCAACATTCACTCATCCAAATGAAGTATGTATTTCAGAGTTTATTCAAAAAAGGGCGGAAAGCCTAAATGCTTTTTGTATTCAGTCATTAAAGGGTTAAGCCTATGATATTACAGTTTGAAGCAGGATGCGATCTATCCTTGGCCTAAATGCATCTCAGATACTACTCAGCTTCAAGAATTTCAAAAGTTTTTTGAAGCAACTTTAGGAAGGAGTGCTGAGAGGAAGCATAACATTGTTGTTTGAGACCCAGCTCCAAAAAGCAGTCATCCAATAGCTGAAATGTTTTTTTTCTCAGGTGGTGCCAAGGGACTACTGATCCAGAAGAGAGTTTAGATTTGCTTGCATTGAGTGCCGGGAAATACCAGAGAAGATTTTATTCATTAGAATGTAAGAATATAAGAAATATGAGCAGGAGTAGGCCATTTGACACTTCGTACCCGCTCAACTGTTTAACAAGATCATAACTGATCTTCTACCTCAATGACTTTTTCCTGTGCTATTCCCATATTCCTTAATTGCTTTGATGTCCAGAGATGTATCAATCTCTGTTTTTAATGGACTCTGTTACTGAGCCTCCACAGCGCGCCAGCATAAAGAATTCCAAAGATTCACCAGCTCTGCATGAAGATATTTCTCCCGATCTCAGTCCTAAATGGCCTATCCCTTACTCTGAGACTGGGACCGCTGATTCTGGACTCCTCAGCCAGGGGAAACATTCTCGCTGCATCCACCCTGTTGAACTCTGTAAGAAATTTTTAACGCCTATTGTTCTAAACTCTGGTGAACACGGGCTAATTTCCTCAATCTTACACCATTCTTGCTGTACTTCTTCTATGGGATGTATATCCTTTTTGAGATACTTCGGTCTTAGCAAGGCCCTACATAATTGCAGTGAGAGATCATTATTCCTGTGCTTAAACCCTTTCAAAATAAAGGCCAGCGTACCATTTTCCTTCCTAATCACTTGCTGCTCCTGTACTTGTCTTTCAGTGACTTGTGTATAAGCGTACCCATGTTCCTTTGAACATCAACATTACCCAATCTCCATTTAATAAATACTCCTTGTTTTTGCTTTGTGCACCAACATGCATAACTTTGCATTTTTCTTTGCTGTAATGCCATTCTTGCCAACTCTTGCCTGCTAACCTGAGAAAAATCTGTTTATTTCCACTTTTTACTTTCTGCCCTATAACCAATTCTCAATCTGTGTCAATATATTACCCCCAACTCCATGTGCTCTAACTTTGCTCACCAGATTCCTATTTGGGATTTTATCAATAATCTTCTGAAAATCCATCAATTGGTTCCCTTATCATCTATATTCATCATGCCCTCAAAGAATTCCACTAAGTTAGACAAACATAATTTTCCAGCTGCTACTAACCTCTGCCAAATCTCAGAGCTAGCTGTTCACTACTCGTTAGTGTGGTCACCCAAATTCCATACTCAAGTGAAAGAGGCTTCACTTAGCTTTCCTTCAACCCACAGGAGCAGGTAGAGTGGGCACAGGCATTTGCCTGCATTTCACACTTCCCCAAAGATCAGCCATTCAGAGACTGCACTTGTGTTCTTTCAGAGAGCTTGGCAAATTCCTGTTGGAGACACTTAGCAGTAGCCAGGGCCTCTTTGTGCAAAGAGTAAACTTCCTGTGAAACTGTTTTACCTCTTGGTAGCACTCTCCCAACCATCACTGCAGCATCCGTTCATTCAGCAACAACATGCCCAATACAGCTAGAAGAGTATTGCTTGAATTGTGATATGTTCCTTTAAGATTTGGCTGCAAAGATTGTGCTTGCTGGACTATGTGTTAAGGAATGTGAGAATGCCATGGTAAAGCCAACAGTGCCAGTTTCAGCATGGCATTACAGTGGAAGCACAACAGTGTTATCCTGTGAACCTTGCAAAACCTTCCCAAGTAGAGTTAGATTGACCCCCAACTATGTTTTATCTCAATAGAAAGGGTGAGGAACAATTTCTAGGCCATGATTGTGTCAGTGCACTTTCTTGGATAAAAGATAAAATGTAATAGAAGTATTCTATTTTTTGACTCTTAATAGGAGTTATTAGGAAATTAATAACTGCAATCATGTGAACTTCTTGTCAAGTAATACTCTACTATTTTCAATGGCTTTATGGTAATTTACTATTGGCCGAAAGTTAAGGTATCCAAAAAAAAATCTTTGGTAACGTCATTGAAGTCAAACACTTAACAACATTTAACAAATATTTAATAACTGGAAATGGATGCGACCTTGTCTTTTCAAGCAACAAATGGCTAATTAGTAATGGTGTTGGTAATGGTTTCTTCTTGTCATGTGTACTGAGATACAGTGAAGAACTTTGTTAGTGTGCCATCCAGGCAGATCATGCCATGCATAAGTAAATTGAGGTAGTAAAAAGAAAACAGAATACAGAGTATAGTGTTGCAGTTACAGAGAAACTGCAGTGCAGGTAAACAAGTAAAGTGCAAGGGCTGCAATGAGGTAGATTGAATCAGAATCAGATTTACTATCACTGACTTATATAACCTGAAATTTATTGTTTTGCAGCAGCAGTACAGTGCAAAGACATGAAATTACTATAAATTACAAAAATAAATAAATGGTGCAATAAAAAGAATAACGAGGTAGTATTCATGGGTTCATGGACCAGCAGGCAAGGTAGTGTGATGGCAGGCAAAGTAGTGTAGCGGTTAGCGTAACGCTATTACAGCACCAGCAACCCGGGTTCAATTCCGGTCACTGTCTGAAAGGAGTTTGTACGTTCTCCCCGTGTCTGCGTGGGTTTCCTCCAGGTGTTCCAGTTTCCTCCCATATTCCAAAGACGTACAGGTTAGGAAGTTGTGGGCATGCTATGTTTGCACCGGAAGCATGGCAACACTTGCAGGCCGTCCACTAAAACATTCTACACAAAGATGCATTTCACTGTGTGTTTCGATGCACA
Source organism: Pristis pectinata (assembly GCF_009764475.1). NCBI lineage: Eukaryota > Metazoa > Chordata > Chondrichthyes > Rhinopristiformes > Pristidae > Pristis > Pristis pectinata. Next base: position 118,634,201 of record NC_067407.1, read on the forward strand.
TGTGACTAATAAAGATATCTTTTCTTATCTTCAGAAATCCAATGGCAGAGGGGAAGAAACTGTTCCTGAATCATTGAGTGTGGGTCTTCAGGCTGCTATACCTCCTCCCCAGAGGTAGTAATGAGAAGAGGGCATGTCACGGATGGTGAGGGTCCTTAGTGATGGATCCTGCCTTCTTGAGGCATCGCCTTTTGAAGATGTCCTCGATGGTGGGGAGAGTTGTGCCTGTGATGAACTGGCTGAGTCTACAACCCTCTGCAGCCTCTTGTGATCCTGTGCATTGGAACCTCTATACCTGTGATGCAACCAGTCAGAATGCTTTCCAACGTCCATCTATAGAATTTTGTAAGAGTCTTTGATGACATGCCGAATCTTCTCAAACTCCTAATGAAGTAGAGCCACTGGCACACCTTCTTCGTGCTTACATCAATGTGTTGGACGCAGGATGGATCCTCTGAGATGTTGACGTTCAGGAACTTGAAGTTGCTCACCCTTTCCCCTGTTGACCCCTCAATAGGACTGGTGCATGTTCTCCTGACTTCACTTTCCTGAAGTCCACAATCAAGAATTATTCTTGAGTGGCTTTATCTCATGTAAGGTGCAAAATACACTTCAAAGATTAAAAGTTGTATGTTTTATTTAAAGAGTTTTGTAGAGAAGCGAAGGAAAAGGCAGCTATATACTCCTGGAGCTAGAGGAGACTATGTGATAAAAGATATTCTGAAGCAGGTAGATATTAAAGCATCTGCCTCAAGTTTCCCACGAAATCAATAAAACAAGAATGATGAGGGTAACTGCCAAATATAACTCAATAACCTCAGAGCTGTGGAAAGCAAATCGTTGACTAAATAAAAGTCTGCAATTAATGGCAAGGAAGTTTAAAATAGAGATTAATGTCTCTACTAAAAATGAAAAAAGGAAATTAAAGCAACATATTCACATTAATATTCATATTCATTTACCTTACATTACAACAGTGTCTATAATTTAAAAAGATGTAAAATGACTGGAATGTTCTGACATTGAGAAAGGCAGCAAATAAATATAAGTCTTCTGTTTTTTGCAATTTTTTGATTTTGATTGTGCAAACGGTAGCACTTGGTTTATATTATATCATTAAGGATTTTACTAATAACTAATAAGATGAAGAAATTTTGTTTTGCTTCCTAATTTGAACTAAATTGATTTCAAGCAGAGCACTGATCGAAGTCAGTCAAGAAGTAGGGGAAAATTCACCCAGGATTCCAATTCTAAAGTGATATTCAAAAGACAAAAACATGTGCCCTTTTACCTTCTCTTTTCCCACTGCCCAGGACCCATTAACTAATCCTTTCTTTCCAGGTGAAGCTGTGATTCACTCCTGACAATTTAATGCAGTGTGTTTCAGTGGTCTTAGAGAAACAACACAGACTGCGTAACCATTTCCGCTCAGTTTGCAAAGATGACCCTGAGTTTCCAGTTGCCAATCACTCTAATTCTCCATCTCACACCCACTCTGTTCTCTCTGTCTTTGGCTTTTTATGCTGATCTATTGAAGCCCAACAAGAGTTTACAGAACAGCACTTCATCTTCTCATTGGGCACATGATAGCCATTAGTACTCAACATTGAGTTCAACAATTTCAGATAACCACTTTCCAGTTTGTATCAGAATAACACTCCATTTTATTTTAGATCTGTAGTGTTTTGCTTCTTACAACTCCATCACGGCTTCTTTCTTTTCTCTCCTCTGTTCTCGTTCATCATCAATTTATATCCCTTCTGCACAATTCACAAGCTTTCACCACCTTCTCTCAGATGACACCACCATATGTGCCATTCACTCTCCCTTATTCTCCAACCAATCCCAGATATGCCCTTTCTTCTCTCCAAACCTTATACATCTCTGTGACTTGAAACATTTGATTTCTAACTTTTTTCTAGCTCTGGTGAAAGGTCATCAATCTGAAGCATTAACTGTTTCCCTCTCTGCAGATGCTGCCTGACCCACTGAGCATCTCCAGCAGTTTAACTGCCATTGATATTGTTGCTTTTAAAAGGAAATTCGTGTGTTTCTATTCCTGCAGGTAGCAAAAAACCCTCTTGTCAATCATCAATAGCCTAAATCTATGGAAATACAATAAATGATAAATGGAAAGGATATTTAAAAATGAAAAGGTTGGGCTAGGTTATGATTGACTTGACCTGCCATTTCAGAAGGTTATTTGTCTTTGGAACGCTCTTCCTCTGAGAGCTATGGAAACAGACACTTTGAATATTTTTAAGGTAAAGGTAGGTAGTACTTGAAAAGCATGAAAGTGAAAGATTACAATAGACAGGAATATAAAGTTGAAGGAATAATTATATCAGCCATGATTGTATTATGTAGTAGAGCAGGCTCAAGAAACTGGGTGGACAACTCCTTCTCCTAATTTATACATTTGCATGTATGTTCATATGTTTGCATATGAGCTTTCCATGTACCTCATGGCCACACTAGCCACAGGTCTCATTGAAATGGAGGCTTCAGTTCCATGACCACCGCACAAGACAGAGTGGTCTGTGAGTGGCCTTAGTTGAAGTTCTCAGGTTACCCCGATAACCCTTTGGAATTTCTATCAAAGGCCTTTTCAGCTGTTTTAATATGTTTTTTGAAAATCAGTTGCTTTTTAAAACAGATCCAGATACTTCTTTTCAAAAAAGCATTAAAATAATGAATTCATTTACAACTAAATTATGTAAAATTAATGGAATATCAATAATTAGAAAAAAATTATCTTGACTAGACTTATCTGTGAAGTCATACATGATAGTTGAGAGGTCCAATGCAAATTTTATGCAGCTCTTTGGCTCAGCACAACTGCATTCCACTAGAGTATAGTCCAGCAGCAGAGTGGAAGGTCAGGTGCACACCATTCTTTCACTTGTGAAAGTGAAGGACTTGAAAACAATGAAGGGCAGATTGGTTGTAGTTCCCTATGGTGCATAATTTGGCCCATTCTATACATAAAATAATGCTTAACTGGAACGTTGAAGTATCACAGCAGCGTTGATAATTCATTTTCATTTTCTTTACAGAACACTGCATGTAGGGAACTCAGAAGGGGACCAACATTGTATGTGGCTAGCAAATTAAAAGCTAGTCCAATTTATTCAAAGTCAGCCTGCACCTTCCAAAGAGGAGGTGCATTGTGACTGCAGCAGCTTGTGCAAGTCAGTCTGCAACTCATTCTGATATGGAGAAAGACATAATAAAGACTCAGCAGGGGAGAATGTGGGCTCCAAAATTTTCTGGTATATCACTGGAGGCACTATTGGTGGTGGAGAGAAAGAGAGATGTAATGTAGAGAACCCGAAGACCCACCAGACAGGCTCTCAGAAACCAGATGGCTGTGGCTGTTAATACTAGGAGATAAGCCCCAGGGACCTGGAAGAGATGCTGCAACATGTTCAAAGATATTTGGCTCAGTTCAATGAGTACATCATCAATTACCATTTCCAATCAACCACTTCATACACCACACTGACATTGCTCACCTACCTCACAGCTACATCCTTCAGCTTGCACACTCCACCAACTATTTAACAACCAGGACACGTAAATGACTCAGATTATCATTTCAATGGGGTAGGCTCTAGAAGATAGGTACATCTTCTATCCCACTGATATAAGACTATTGAACGGTTCCCTTATACGATGAAATAGACTCGTGACCTCACAATCTAACTTGTTATGACCTTGCACCTTATTGTCTACCTGCAATGCACTTCCTCTGTAGCTGTGACATTTTACTCTGTATTCTGTTATTGTTTATACCCCCGTACTACCTCAATGCACTGTGCAATGAATTGATATGTATGAACGGTATTCAAGACAAGTTTTCACTGTAACCTCAGTACAAGTGACAATAATAAACCAAAACCAAAACCAAAGATACAAGAAAATGTGTTATGCATTGGCAGGGCCAACCAGAAAAAACTGTTGACAATGACAAGTGCCATAGAAAAGATGAGCACATATTTTGCACTGGGGTTTGTGAAGAGCTTGCAGGATAGAAATGATGGGTACCTCTTCACAACCTGAATTAATCATGATGTTGTATTAAACAGCTAATATCTCACCCTCCATTGCAGCCCATGCAGAAGCCATCCAAAGTCTAGATGTTGTATCAGAAGTTAGCATTTCTGTTATTAAAGTAGTCAGACTTCTCAGGCTCAAGCTCACCAAGCTGCCATGAAAACTCAGACTGAGGTCATCATGAATGCAGACAATGGGAGCTTAACAGAGCAAAGGGGGATATTACTCAGCATCACAGCATTCTCGTAATTCATCCTCCAATTGACTACTAGTACCGCTGATGCCCTGTCTTGGGGTAGTTTCATTTGCTGTCCTTACTCAGAATTACACCATTCATCCTCCCATCACCACCATTCTCCCACTACTGTGATTGTCTTCAAAATAGTGGTCTAAAAGTTGAGGTCACGTGATCCCAAGCTGGGCTTTCTATGTACAAATTTGTTTAAAGTCATCTTCCAAGGCCTTTGGCAGCCACCTCCACTGGGAACTTGCAGCGTTTCAAGTTGTTGCAACATTGAATAAGTAGAACAGTCCTGTTTCACTCCTTTTCAGGTCCCATCCCTCAACTCTTTTTCCGTTACATTGATGGCTGCATCAACATCAACATCAGCATTGATGACTGCTCAACACTGCTTCTGGAGTTGTATGGAACTCAAAAATGTCACTCCCTTTGCTGCCATATCCACCCTGCTCTCATAGTTGCATTGGCCATATCTGTCTCTCCTTCTGAACATCGCTTTCTCTACCTTGGGGATAGCTGAGCCCACCGACTCCCACAGCCATCTCAGCTATACCTCCTCCCACCCTCCTCCCTTTGAGAACTCCATTGTATTCTCCCAGTTTGTCCATCTCCAGTGCATCTGCTCTGATGATGAGACTTTTCACACCGGTGTCTCTAAGATGTCCTTCTTTTTCCTTAATTGTGACTTTACCACATTTGAAAGGCTCTTAACCATGTTTCCTCTATTTCCTGCACTCCGTTCTCAACCCCCTCTCATCCCAGCCTGAACATGGATAGGGTTCCCTTGTCTTTCCTCTTCACCCCAGCAGCCTCTGCATTTAACAGATCATCCTCTGTAACTTCTGCCACCTCCAATGGGTGGTCACCATCAGAAGTGTTCTCCCCAGACCCCTCTTTCAGCATTCCAAAAAGGCCGTTCCCTCTGTAACTCCATGCTGAACTCTATATCCACCAACCTCTCTTGTTCTGATGGCATCTCTCCATAGAACTGCAAGAGATGCAACACCAGTCCTTTCATCACTTTCCTTCCCACCCAAACAGTCTTACCAGATGAAGCAGCAATTCGTGTGTACTTCTTCCAATTTACTGTATTGCATTCAGTGCTCACAATGTGGAACTCCTCTACAACCAAACACAGATTGGGTGACCACCTTGAAGAACTTCTCCATTCAGCTCACATGGATGACCCTGAGTTTTCAGTCACTTGTCACTTTAATTCTCAACCTCATTCCCAGGCTGATCTCTCAGTATATGTCCTCCTACACCGCTCCAACAATACCCAATCTACAGCGCATCATCTTCTGACTAGGTGCATTGAAGTCCTTGGGATTCAATGTGAATTTAACAGTTTCAGTTAACTGCGCCTTTATTTATCTATCCACAGATGTGGCTACATCATCTTGTTTCAATTAGCTACTTCTTTCTTTTCTGTCTCCAACTGTAGCTTTTAAAGTGATTGTTACCAAAACACTTTGGTCTGCACTCTATCATAGACATTACCTTTGTTCTTTCCACCCTTTCCCCTCCTCAATGATCACTTTCTCACTTTTCCTTTTCTGATTAAGGGCCTTGACCCAAAATGTTGACTCTGTTTCTCTCATCACTGATATTGCATGGCCAGCTGAGAGCTTCCAGCATTTTCTGTTTTTGTAAAAGTATAGCCAGCATTGGTTTGACAGTGAAATCATCAAAATAAGTAAAAACACACTTGGGATGCTGTCTGCATTGTGATGGATGGAGAGAGATTCAAAGGTCTTTGCTATCTTTGTGCTCATTTTCAAGCTCTATCAAATTTAGCACCAATTCCCCAACCATATCTCCTGCTGACTGATAATTAGCATGTTTAATGATAATTACTCAGATAATGTAACTCTCCCAGCTAGATAAGGAGACATGGTGGTAAAATAATTCTTTAGGGATAAAAATGGGAATGTAAATGTTAATGTTGACCTTTGCAATGTTCCAGCACTTTTACAGAGTTCATTGATGACCTGGAAAGTTATGTTGAAAAAAACAGAGGTCATGTCACTCTTCTGAATTATTCAAATCTGCAAGTCAATGTAAAATCACTTGTAATTAAAGAGCATTTTAGCAGGATACAATGAAACATCCCAGAGCCAATAGACACTTCAAAAAAACTTTCTAAGGCTATATATTTTCCATGATAACTACAAGTTAACAAATAACATGTTTGAATCCCTTGCTAATTGTAGTCAAAAGCACTCAGATGTGGATTATTCATTATCAATTTGTTTGCTTAGCTGCACTAATGGGTACACTCGGACCATCCTTCATGGATGCTGACTCTATCATTGTTAATTCTTATATTTCTTGCTGCCTGCCTCATAGTTTGATGTATGTCTCAATGGAGAATGAAAGCCTAGAAATCGGACACCAGGCATTTGTACAGCATTCTTTTAAATCACTTTTTATATTTCAATGATAGCATCTAAGATGTTAACAAAACAGCTGCGCCAGGAAATTGTGTCCCAGCTAACTGAATACCAATTTCATAAAGGACTACTGCTCATATATAGAATTATCAACTGTGATTTTTAGCCATACATTTTATCAAAAGGGAAGGTGCAACCTAGTGATCGCAGAGGCAAAATATGGAATTCTACAATAAAGGCAGCAAACATTTTAAATTTAACTTTAGTGATTTAGTTACCATAAAAATGTATATTTATTTTATAAACATTCATTTATTTTCATTTACAAGCTTCAGTAATATTATTTCCACCCCTATTTCTGACCTCAGAACTGTTTGAAGCTGTCCTGGTCCTGAGGCCAAACTCCATACAGGTCCTGACCTTTCTTGCTCAATTGGCCTCAAGGCTATTTGTTTCAGAAAGACATTAAGTCATCCAGATTCATTGCAAATATGCTTTTCGGTTTGTTCAATTTATTTTCAGTTGGACTGAGAATCATTCAAATTCATCAAGCCCAGCAAATGCTTTTGAGGATATTTATTAGCATGAGCTATTCACTCTATTAGCATGGGTGATAAAGACTTCTTAATTACAGCTCATCTGCCTGAAGGAGATCCAAATATAAGGTCAATGAGAAAAGGAAATGCTAGAACTGTGAGATGCAAAACACTCCAAATGCTGGAAATCTGAAGTAAGACAAAGAATTCTGGAAATATTTAGCAGGTCAGACAGAACTGTAGGAAGAGAGAAACTAAGTTAACCTTGCAGGTTGATGAGTATTCTTCACAAATGGCCAATTCTGATGAGTGATTGGCTATCTGAAATTTCACTTGGTCTCTGCCTTGCCATAGACATTCCCTTTATTCTCTTCACACTTGCCTCTTCTCTGCAATTTAAAACATACATAAAATACAAGATATTTTTATTAGTCACATGTACATTGAAACACACAGTGAAATGCATCTTTTGCGTAAAGTGTTCTGGGGCCAGCCCACAAGTGTCACCACACTTCTGGCGCCAACATAGCATGCCCATAACTTCCTAACCTGTACGTCTTTGGAATGTGGGAGGAAACCAGAGCACCCGGAGGAAGCCCACGCAGACATGGGGAGAACATACAAACTCCTTACAGACAGCGGCCGGAACTGAACCCGGGTCACTGGCGCTGTAATAGTGTTGTGCCATCTCCTAGTTCTGATGCAAGGTCATCAACCTGAGAAGTTAATTTTGTTTTTTCTCCACAGATCTGCCTGACTTGCTGAGTATTTCTGGTATTTTCTGTTTATATTTTAGATTTCCAACATCTGGAGTTCTTTGCTTTTTGATTACTTGCATAGGTGTCCTATCATTCCTTAGGCCAAAAAAATAACTGGTGTGTGTATTGATAGAGAGATTGCAAACTATGTATTACTTTTCTTGTACAAGGACTTAGCATGGTATACTCTCTGCAGTCAATATATTACCACAAAATTGGTATAAAAATGCATTAATCAGGAATTTTTTTTAAAAATGCTCAAAAAACAAAGTCTGTCTTCATTGCCTTTTATTATGAACAAGGCAAAATGATGAAACATCTCAAATTCAGTTTTTATGCTGACCATATTATTAATTTGCACCCATTTTAACTTCTGGTAAACAATCCAACATGTTGATTACAATTACTGTGGATAAAAAGAGGAACCATATTACTCTTTGATTTATAGTTCTCATGACTGTAAAGATATACAGTACCTGTCAGTAAAAAGCAAAATTAATTTGGCAATATATCTTACACTTAGTTAAGAATTACTCCAAATGGCAAATAATTCATTACTCCAGTTAGATAATCCAGTGTAATCTTGAGTGCATTTGTGCCTCAAACCAATTGAGACCACAAGGCATTCCTAATACCAGGATCATTCCCTTCCAGTCTTTCCCTAAATGAAATCAAATTGTTTGTTGTGTGTCTTTCTTCATAGTTTATGGTAGTAAAGTATTTTATGCCAATCTTGAACTTTTTCAATTGTGATAATCTTTCAAGGACAATGGCCAAAACTGCTCCACTGTTTCTTAAATTGAAATTAGTCTCTATGTAACCAAACTGGACTGGACAGAGTAGATGTGGTTAAGCTGTTTCCCCTGGTGGGTGAGTCCAGGACTAGAAGGCACAATCTTAGAATTAGAAGGGTACTGGTTTAAAACAGAAATGAGGAGAAATTTCTTTAGCCAGAGGGTAGTGAATTTATGGAATTCTTTGCCACGTACAGCTCTGGAGGCCTGATCATTGGGGGTGTTTAAGGAGGAGATTGATAGGTATCTAATTAGTCAAAGTATCAAGGGATATGGGGATAAGACCGGAAATTGGGGCTAGATAGGAATAGTATTAGTTTAGCTCATGGAGCAGACTCGATGGTCTGAATTGCTCCTTTGTCTTGTGATCTTGTGATCTTGTGAAATTTCCTTGACAATTTATTTTGGTACTGTATTCGTACTGTTGATAATTGGCCCATAATTTGCTCAGAAAGTAATATGTACTTGTGAATATGTAAATAATCTATGAATTTATGCCAAGAAAAATTAATTGCAAATCATTTAATTTGTGGGTTAGACAAACTGCTCCCAAGTTAGGCACACTAAAACATGATCTCCCTGTCATCCTCCCAAGGAGGTTTCAAGAAACTCCTGCATTTGCATTGCTAAAATGAATTAAACTCATTGCACAAATTTTGGGTTGATGCTTAGTGATGGATGGACCCTTTTGATAATAATATATCTGCAAAGTTAATTAATGTCACCAAGATAGCAAGGGAATAATCAAAACTCCATGGTCTCAATATGTTTCTAGAATTTGAAATTCTTAATTATTGAACATGTACTTGCAATCACTTTCCATTCTGCTTTAGTCCAGTTTTTATTTCTCTCTTTATTTCTTCCTAAATCTGTTTTGACTCTAATTCACCCTTTTCGTTTCCATTGTTTACTGTTTCTTTCTCCTTCAATCTTCGAGATAATTGATGCTTCATTGACCTCCCTAAGGTCAACATTTCTATCAATTTTGTGGCACAGAATTGTTTCAGGGGACTGAATGGTGAGGAACATATAACAATACATGGGTTACACTGAAGTGTTCTGCTGCAGTAAAACCTGAGACAATAATTTCACTGACAGGAAATAAGTGTTGATTAATTATGTTGCAATATTTCTTCCTTCTCTGCTTTGTTTTACAGTCATTTTCATCTGCTAATATGTTAATACTCCTTTAAGGGTGATTACTATTCCATTTCTACATTTGTCCAGGAAACAGTAACCCTAACACACCTGGAAAATTACAGGAATTGAGGTAGGAATGTACTGCCGGTTCTTAACTAAATTAAAAGCAGTAAACCTGGAAAATTCACATTATGAACTGGCAACATAATCTGATGTGTAGTAGCACTGCTACCCAGCAAGAGCGTTCACTTAATCAAGACACATACATTAAAAAAAAGACATACATGAATGAATAAACATACGAAGAGTACACTTAATGGGTCAAACAAACTTCCAACCCTAAAACTCTAGTTGAGCAGCATTTGGAGTATTGTATTCAATTCTGATCATCCCATTATAGAAGGATGTGGAGGCTTTGGAGAGAGAGCAGAAGAGGTTTACCAGGATGCTGCCTGGGTTAGAGAGCAGGTGCTAAGAGGGGAGGTAAGACAAACTTGGGTTGTTCTCTCTGGAGCGCCAGAGGCTGAGGGGAGATCTGATAGAGGTTTATAAGATTATGAGAGGCATTGATAGAGTAGACAAGCCTGTATCTTTTCCCCAGGGTCAAAATGTCTAATTCTAGAGGGCATGCATTTAAGGTGAAAGGGGGTAAGTTCAAAGAAGATGTGTGGGACAAGTTTTTTTACAGAGAGTGGTGGGTGCCTGGAATGCACTGCCAGGGATAGTGGTGGAGACAAATACAATAGAGGCATTTAAGAGGCTCTTAGATAGTTACATGAATGTACAGAGAATGAAGGGATATGCTATTGCGTAGGCAGCAGGGATTAGTTTAGTTAGGCATTTAATTACTAGTTTAATTAGACTGGCACAACATCATGGGCTGAAGAGCCTGTTCCTGTGCTGTACTGTTCTATGTTCTATGTTCTAAACCCTCTGGACTTTATGCTGTTAAGTGCACAGAATGACCTGCCAAGGGTGAATCATTTGTGCTTGAGACTGACATACTTACTAAGTCGAACTTAGCTTCAGTGGATTTCTCTGGCACCAAATTTCCTGTGAAGTGCTAGAAGATCGTTAAAGATGAAGCATTGTACATCAGCAGAACTTAGTGCGCATAAATGATACCATGTGTTAGTGAGGGGGGCAGGCAGAACAAGATATAAAATATTTCAGAGCCCCGTTTCCCCCAACTCTGACATATTAGCCATATTCTCCATTTCTTCACCATTTACAGCTTCATCCTCGGTAGACTCTGGAACTCCCATTCCCAACCACTCCACTTCTCTACCTCCTTGCCCTTTACAACATGGCTTAAGTCCTCCATGTTGATCAAGCTTTTACTCATTCTTCCCAATGTGGTTTCTTTATCTTGGCATGGTTACTGCAGATATCTTACTGTGAGGGTGAGCTTGAAGAGTCAGATGATCATTGCCTTCATATCAATTTATATATTGAGCATTCACTTTTGGCAAAAGATCTTAGCCTATTTTGGTGAGCAAAATGTTGTTCTGTTTAATGCTGTTCCAAATTCAGTCTACCAGAAAAAAAAGCACAATATTTTTCCAGAGTAATGCACTCTTCAAAAATAATTTTTGCAGTTGCATTAGGATGGTTTACACCCAGAGAGAAACGTTAAAACAGGATCTCATGTGATTCCTAATAGGACCAGTCACCTGAGTTCAGCTGCTGATATTTTGCTGTGTAGCATTTACAGTAGGTATTAACCCATAAAGGCACACTGCACCAGCACTCATTATGGGCTGCCATGGAGGAGAGAGAAGCTATAGGGAAAGGAAGAGAACTCCCAGAAAGGGATATTGAAATCCATGATATGGGTGATTCATGCTATGAAGTCTGGGAGAAGGGAGGGTGTTAAATTATCAATTGTACAATTTGTTAAAATGAACCTCATTTAGTCCTTCACTTAGGTATTTCTCAATGATGGAGTGTGGACTTCATTAGCTTTAAGTGTTAGCCCTCAATGTATCAGCCTAAGCACTGCATGTGAAACTCATCAATAAATTTTGAGGTACAGTATTTTCAAATGAAGGACTACAGTGCAGACTGACCATAATCAATGTCCAGCAGCAGCACAAAGTGTCTGAATCCTGTTTAAATCTGCATATACCACCAGTGGTCTACCACTTTTACAAGAATTTAGCAGCAACTAATATGACAACAAATATTACTATTGCTCTAAATGCAGACACTGAATTTTATACCTTTTCCTATAGCTAGCACAATATCTTATCTGATTTAATACTTTGCCTTCAGCTCCTGTTTACTGATAATTAGCTTTAATCGCCTTCAATATTTTTTAAAATTGGAGAAAATAGGCCTGGCATGATCTGGCAATGGCATTGATTTCCGGTATGCTGAAACTTACCTTTCATAACATTTTTCACCCTTAAAGGCATATATATCAACATTTTAGTCATGGAATGATACGTTGTGAATTACATAATGGAAAAAAACAAAAAACAAATTCTCTTCATTAGCACCAATCTAGAGGGACCTATTAGTACTTATTGTCTATTTATACAAAGCTTTGGTTTTTATTATTTCTTTCTGTGTTAGTGATGAACAGTTTGACTTCTTATCTTGATGTCTGAAGGTATTAATCCTGACAATCTTACATGTCATTATTAACTCACAGCCTGTCTGTCAAGTCTCCTACATGTACTTACTGATTCCTTTTCTAACCAGGACCAAAGATTTTGATTTTATAATGAGTTTATACATTTGAGGTAAATAGTATGATTTAGACCTTCTGGAGCAGAAAGTCAAGTGATGCAACTATATTTTGGATATTTGGTACAAAGGTCAACATGCACAATTTGCGGGCTGATGGAAAATTATGTGGGCTGCAAATTGAGTATACTGACCACCGCAACCAAGTTCCTGACAGGCACTCCTATCTGCACCAAAGCACTAAATCCTAAAATTTACTTGCTAATTTATTAGATATTCTGATTTATAAACCAACTACTTGCAATCTCAGAAGACGGAGATAGGAAATTGTGGAAGACATGTTTAACAATGGGTAGAAGACAGAAAGAGTGAGACAAATAGAGATGGTCACATGAAGAGGACAAATAATTTTTTGTTTCTATGGCCCATGGGTAATATGACAAATAATCTGCTATATTTTCAGTGTTTCAATGATTTTACTTGTAACATCCTGCACTTAATGCACAAATCTAATCTGCATTGGTTGAAAGAAATTAAACATCAGTGTAATTCCCCAAAGCATGTCACAGTTGGGAGAACAGAAGAACAGCTAAGATGAGTGGCCAAAACTCAGTTGAAAAGACTGACTTTAAAAGAGGCTTTGAAGATTGGGGAAGATATAGCAAGGAAGGGGGTGAGTTCTGCAGTGCAAGAGCAAGATGACTGTCAAGTGCAGCAGGTACTGCTGCTGCTTCTCTGCTCCAGTACCCTGAGCTTCAACGTTGTCTGTGTGGAGATTGCATCTTCTCCTTGTTTCCATGGGTGCTTCAGTTTGCTCCCATACCCCAAAGATATGCTTGTGGGGAGGTTAATTGGCCACTGTAAATTCCCTCTGGTGTAGTGGGTGGTAGAAGAATCAGAAGGAAGTTAATAGGCATGTGAGGGAGAATGGGTTACAAGGAAATAAGTGGTAGACTGGGATTGATCAGATTGCTCTGAGAGCCAGCAGAGATTTGAGGGGTCAAATGGTCTCCTTTTATGTCATAGGGAAATATGAGAACCATCTGACACTGGCACTAAAGTGAATGAACAGGGAAGCAAACTGAAATTTAAAACTGTATAGGCATATGATAGAAGTAAATAGCATTTGTAAAGGAACTCACACATTCTCAGGAGGTCCCAAAATTCTTCACAAAACTATGCAGCACAATATAGAGTAGCCTTTTATATGTCGACATACAGTAACCATTTACTGAACAGCAAATAGCAATTGAATAAATGACCAGTTAATTAGTGTTGGCTGAAGGATAATTGTTAGCCAAGATGCCAAGAAGTCCCTAACCTTCTTTTGAATAGTGTAACTGGATCTTTTACATACACATAGGGCCTTGGCTTAGGCTCAAAGACAGCATTCCCTTTCTATTCTACTGAAGTGTCAGCCTAGATTATGTGCTGAACTCTCTGGGGTGGTACTTAAATGAGCCAAGCTGACATGAGGTTGTGTTGTAGCCATGGAGAAACTTGGAGATCCAAGTCCAGAATCTTAAAGTGGATGCACTGAGGAACTACTGGCAGCCAATGGAGGTCAGCAAGGAAAAGGAAGATAAATGACTTTAAGCTTAGGAGGGCTGGGGGATGGTAAACAAGGAGCTTTGTGGTCCAGTTATGGTCTTATGAGATCAATGTTGTAAAACCATAATGGAGGGTCTGCATACACTGAGGATGTTTTAAAATCATACAAATTTTATTTTGTCTATCTTGGTACTTAGTTTTCAGTCATATGATTGCATTAGTTTTCTCCTTTGGTACTAATTTGTCAATGTTATCTTCTAATAAATAGGTATGTGAACAACCTTCTTCTGGTGAAGGTACTCCCACATTGCTGATTGGGTGGGAAATGCAGGATTTTGACTCCGTGACATTGAAGGAACAGAGATACATTTCCAAGTCAGGAAGATAGGTGACGTGGGGGGGTGGGGGGGGGGGGGGGGGGAACCTGGGCAGTTTTTCCATGCATTTGCTCCCCTTTTTTTCTTGGTCATAGAAATAGCCTGGGTGAGTAATTGCAGTGCATTTGTAGATAGTGCACACAGCTGTCACAGTACACCACTTGTGAAAGGAATGAATATTTTGGGTGGTTGGTGAGGTGTTTAAACAAGTGCCTTGCTTTCTCCTGGATAGTGTCAAGCTTGTTGAGAGTTGTTGACGCTGTATTCATCCAGGCAAGTGTAGTGTATTCCACCACACTCCTGATCCGTGCTTGGAGATGGTGGAAAGGCCTTGGGGTGTCAGAAGGTGGCTATCCCTTGCCATAAGATATCAACCCCTGAACTGCTCTTGTAACCTGCTATTACAGCGCCAGCAACCCGGGTTCAATTCCAGCCACTGTCTGTAAGGAGTTTGTACGTTCTCCCTGTGTCTGCATGGTTTCCTCCGGGTGCTCCGGTTTCCTCCCACATTCCAAAGACGTACGGGTTAGGAAGTTGTGGACATGTTATGTTGGCGCCGGAAGCATGGCGACACTGTGGGCTGCCCCCAGAATACCCTGTGCAAAGATGCATTTCACTGTGTGTTCAATGTACATGTGACTAATAAAGATATCTAACCACTATAGTTATGTGGCTAGTCCACTTCAGTATATGATCAATGATGGTGAAATTTGGTATCGGTAATGTCTTTGAATGTCAAGAGTAAATGCTCAGATTCTTATGAGAGGTGGTCATTGCTTGGCACTTTTGTGGCACAAATGTCACTTGTCACTTTTCAGCCCATGTCTGACTGTTGTTACCATTTTGCTGTATGTAAGCAAGGGCCACTTCATTTGTTGACAAATTGCAAATGGAATTGAATATTGTGCAATCATCAGTGAATAACTCAGTTTCTGACTTATGATGAAGAAAAAGTCATTGATAAAGCAGATGTAGATGGTTGGCCTAGGTGGCAGCCCTGAGGAAGAACTGCAATGATGTCTCGGGCTGGGATAAAAGATCACCAACAACCACAACCATCTTCCTTGTCTGAGGTATGACTACAACCATTGGAGTGTCTTCACTTGATGCCCAGTGACTTCAGTTTTATCCAGGCTCTTTGGGTTAGGAGCTGTGGGCATCCCATGTTGGCGCCGGAAGAGTGGCAACACTTGTGAGCTGCCCCAGCACATTCTCAGTAATGCAAAAAGATGCATTTCACTATGTGTTTCAATGTACATGTGACTAATAAATAAATATCTATATCTATGCGTCACTTGGTCAAATGTTTCCTTTACATCAAGGACAGTCACTTTTGCCTCATCTCTGGAATTCAGCTGTATGGGCCATGCTTCACCAGGACCACATCACATGAGCACTGGTGAATAAGTTATTGGTGAGTTAGTGTTGCTTGAGAGCTCTGTGAACAACAACGCCACCACTTTGCTGTGTATTCAGAATAAGCTGATTGGGCAGTAATTAGTCACATTGGACGTCCTGCTTTTTGAAAACAGGAAGTACCTGGGCAACTTTCAGTATCATTGGGTAGATACCAGTACATTGTATCTGAACTGGAACAGCTTGGCTGAAGTTGTAGGCGATTCTTGAACATAGGTCCACAGTGTTACAACTGGGAAGTTACCTGGTAGCACAGCGTGTGCTATATGCAGTGTTCATGAATGTTTCTTGATGTCAGATGGATGAATTGAATTGGATGGGAACTGGATTCTGTGATGATGGGAATTTCAGCAGGAAGTGAGGATAGATACAAATGCCACAGCCTTTTCTTTAGCACAAATATGCTGGCCCCTACAATTGTTGAAGACAATGATGTTCCTGAAGCCTCCTCCTCCTGTTAAGTGTTTAATTGTCCATCACCATTCACAACTAAATGTGGTAAGCCTGCAGAGCTTTGGTCTGATCTATTGATAGAGGTCACTAACCATGGCTATAGCATGCTGCTTCTACAAAGCAACCTTAAGTAAAAATATGCTGAAGACTATCTGCAAGTAGGTTGTCGTATTAAGGCGTCAAAATTAAATTCCCTCCAGGTAAAGTCCAAAATAAATACATGAGAAAGGGTTAGGCAATAAACAGTTATGTTGCAGGAGTTTTATTTCATGAACTGAAGTTTTCTTAATGGCTTTTTAAGTGAATAAAAATATTATTAATCATCTTAAAATTGTAAAAGGTTGGGAAAATGTGGATGTATCATGCATGACAGTAATGCAGGAAACATTCGAGGTACGATGTAATGTGAAAATATTGTTTTTACTCTTTTAAAATTAAACATATATTTACATTAACATACTCTCATGTTTCCATTTGATACAAAATACTCTGAGAAATAACTGTTTTTTTTCCAATATTTATGAAAACAATCTGAAAAATGACAGTTCTAACTTTCAATCAAGGGCTTATGTTACTTTCGTCAAAACGTGTCATCATTGTTGGAATTAGTCATCTATTATTCATCAGCTTCAATTCATGTTTTTGTAACAGATGATAATAATGGATGTATCAAGAAGGGTGGTGCATAATGTATTAACAGAAACCACGGATTTGCAGTGATTGACTAAAATAAATTTTCTCTTCTGGAATGTTTATTGATGCTTTGGGAGTTATAGAATCCACTATTATATTAAACAATTCAACTAGATCACTACTCAATCCTCTAAACTCAATGCACTATAAATCAAGTTTATTACACTCATCCTTAAATTTTGAGCCTTTGAACTCCATATCAGCCTGATGAATGTGCACTGTATTTCCTTCGAGGCTAATATATCTTTCCTGAGTTATGGTGCCAAAAACTGAGTGCAAACTGGAAAAGAAAAAAAATCAGTGGGACTGCATCTAGTCTGTCCAATTCTTAGTTGAAAAAAGAGTCACTGTGGAAACTAATTAATAAATGAAGCAGCTGTGACGAGAGAGAGAAGAGGGCTTGTGCTGAGAGTTGCAGCAGAGTGGGTTTGGGTCAGAGGTCACAGAGAATGAGTAAAAATGGAACCAGGACCGAAATTTTAAAACTTAGAAGTGAGCAAGCAGTCCTTACGGGAGCAAGCATGGTTCTGCCCAGGGCTGGATCATCTACAAAAAGGAACATATGGGACAGAACAATGTGAGCCACTAGAACAAAGAATAAAATTATACAATAAATCAATAGCAAGGGTTAAAATAATGGATTGGGCAAACATGTAACAGAGTTGTTTACCACTATGGGCCTCAAAACATGGAAGCAAAATAAAACGACCTTGAACAGCACTCAAAGAGTGCTAAAAATTTTTTAAAAAACATGGTTTTGAAATGTAGATGCATTTTGTAAGCATTGAAGTATGAGCTGTGCCAGATGAATATAGAGGAATGACCTGGACGTATGAAAAAGAGTGGAAGTTTGCCAGGTTCTTTAATATGCAAACACTTCAGGAAAGAAATCCTTTACAGATAAAATCTTCATTGTAAATGTTTAAGTATGTTGCTTTGATTATAAAATTTTAACATAAAAAATTGTTACTAAAATTCTTAATCCACAATTTCAGAAATCATGATCACATTCTGAGATTGTTGGACTACAAATTAAGTTTTGGGCAGGAAGTACATGCCATTCACCAGCATTTATTCAGCTGCCAAGGCCTTGGCTCTGTAATCCCCTTCACTTACCTTTCCTATTTCCTTAAAATGTTCCTAAAGCCCCATCTCTTTAACCAAGCATTTGCTCATCTGGCCTGATATCTTTTCATGTGGCTTGGTGTTAATATTCTTTGATAAATTTCTTATAAAGTGGCTTGGGATGTTTTGTTTCGTTAACATTACGTAAGTACAACTGTGTTTTTTGTTGAGATGAGAAACAAGGTGAACTCTGATGGTACTGATTACAGCGGGATTGAGCTTTCGTTATTGCAAAACAAAACAGAAAGGGAAGGACTGTACATTTTCATTAAAATGATTCAGAAGAAATTCAGGGCAATGATTTTAAACAGTAAAACAATAAATTTTATAATATTGCCTGAAAAATTAAGAAGCTATTCCTTATTATTTGCAGGTGGATATGATAAGTAAATTTGGCTCTTCAAATGCCACCGATACAAATTAATAGGAAAGGGTAGCTCAGAGCTGAGGGAAGGAGAAAGATTGATTCAGATAAAGTGGTTATGTAATTACTGGATGTATGACACAGAAGAAAATGGTATTGTAGGAACAAGTTCATTTCCTGGAAGCAACAAAATAAAACAAACCAAAATAGTGCTCCTGAGAATGTATAAAGGAAAGTGAATGAAAGAAGTCTGCTTATGGAAAAATATTTTTTTAAAAGTCTGCTTTGATCAATGTAAATTGCTTTAATAACTTCTTGTACATAAATTTATACATCCTTCTACTCGGCTAAAATTCAGAAGTTTTGATCTTTGATGAAGGCAAAAATGTAGTTCAAAGTTTATCTTCTATTCATCATTAAATTGGAAGGAACAGGGTGGGGATTATCAGGAGTATACTTTATGCTCTGAATTTAAAAGATAATGATTCAATCATTAAAAATCAAATTGTATGTTTTATTCCATGAAAGCTCTGAAATATTAGGATCAATCAGGGAGTGAACTTTAATTGTATCTTGGAGTCAAAATGAAGCAGAAGTAATTTCAAGCATGGAGTCCAATTGGGACCTATAACAAGGTATTTGTCCCTGTCATTATTCCAGCATTAAAACTGTGTTGGCAATCTTTTTTATTGGTGTTTCTAAAGACTAAAAGAACTGCAAAATTTGTTAGCACCAGTTCCAAATAGCACTGGTGAGCCCCTTCATGTAACGCTGCTGTGCATCAAGAACACTGGGCATTAGTGGTTGAATTTCCCACATTGATAGCATCTTTCTCCAAAACTCAGATCCCAGGAGCTAGTCTTTAAAAGGTTACAACTCTATAGCAGCAAAACTCATTCATCCACTGGGAGTGTTGGCAAAGAATGAATGCAAAGTTACAATAAGGAGAGGGATGTGGAAGCATCTTCCCAGAGGGGTGGAGGAACTTAAAAGGCACAAGAAGCAGTCTTCTTCTTCAAGGATAATCAGGGCAGGAAGTTGCCTGGAAGGTGCTTGTAAACCCATGAGTACTTTCGCTAAATGCCTGTACTTTGAGGATCCTTGAACTAGGGCCAAATGACCTTTCCAGGTGTGAATGCAAAAGTCACATTTATCAAAAGTAGAAATCCACCACTTTGTAGGTAAAGTTAATTCTTGTTCTGCAAAGTGTCATATGTGCCATTTCTCAGCAAAGGCAGCAAGTGAGGTTCCTAAAGCAAGGCTTCTGAGAGTGAGAGTAACCTTGCTTTGACATTGAGAACAGTGAAGGCTCCTGTACTTGTTTGCTAGTCAAACCCCAAGCAGAGGGTTGCATTGATATCAAGTGAGGAAATGGCAACTCACTGCTGTTACGGGACTCAGTGAAAGTCCCTTTAAATAGAGAGTGTGTGTGTATGTGTGTGTGGGGCGTGCTTACGTCAATAGAAGATAAAGGACGTAATGACGTAGTTAGAAGAAGAAGAAGAGAGAGAGAGAGAGAGAGAAGGGAGAGAGACACCAGCCTGCTAGTTTTCTCTATCGATGGATGAGAAACATATAACTGTGTCTGCCACTGAAATCCATGTATGGAAGTTGGAAGTAATCCGGTGGAGTTCACTTTGTTGCTGACCTGTAGAAGGAAACAGGTATTTGTGTGTGGACGACCACGATTCGGATGCTTTTCGGGGTGAGGAAGTCACTACCGAGTAACACTGAAGTGTCGTTTGGGTTCCATTGTGGAACATTTGGATTTCGTATCTACTCTCTCTGTTTTCTACATCTACGTCTTATCTTCAGATAACGGTGGTTGTTGAAGAAGACCTTGCTCATGTTTCACCTTATGGCTTGCGGAACTGAACTTTAAGAACCATTCCGGAACTGGGAGTTTTGGACTTTGCCACACACACACACACACGAAGAGTTTAGTTTTGGGGTTAACGTTCGAAGGTTTAACATTTTTGAATTCTAACATACTAACATTTTTACTTTTATTTTACGTATTATCATAAGTAGTGATTAATAAAATAGTTTTTAACACTGAATCATGCTCAGTGTGGTTCTTTTGTTGCTGGTTCGTGACACTGCCATGGGATCTCCTCAGTTCACCAGAGAAGGCAGACTAACTTCCCATGCAATAGGGCAGTGCTCCATCAGTGATGCACTGGAATACAAGCTTAGGTCATGGTCTTAGGTTTCTGCAGTGGATTTTGCAAAGGGCAATTTGGCATTGGTGGTCGCAGGAGTGAAAAAGAAATTAAAGTAGTATTCCTAGAAAGTTATAAAAGAGAGTAACTAAGAGCAGTCTGTTTGCAAAACATCTGTTTTGATTGTTAATAATTTGTATATTTTAGTACATCAAACACTTTTGATCTTTATTAAAATAAAACATAGATAGCTTAATGGTTATGTCTGTTTCATCACTCTTTTAGAAGGAAATAATTGCTTAATGGATTTATGATATATATAAAGATTATGCTATATATTTCCATATAGATGTAAGGTTCATGATGGCTGCTCAAACAGATTTCACAATAAAAGACGTACGGGTAGGTTAATTGGGTTTAAAATGGGCGGCGTGGACTCGTTGGGCCGGAAGGGCCTATTACCACCCTGTAAATAAAACTTTAAACATTTTTTTAAAAATATAGAAATTTTTAAAAAATTTATTTGGCTGCCTGCATATTGTAACTTGACATTTTGAAGTCATAAATTTGAAAAAAAAATAAGCTATATCATCTTTCATTTTTCTGCTTCCCATTCTGAAGCAAACTGTTGTTGATTTATCTCCATTTACTTAAAATAAATCAGTGATTCATTAATTTAGTCAAAATTCATTTGTGTGATCAATGATTATTGCAGTATGAACTTTTGGCATTCGATATCTACTAAGGTTATACATTTATTTTTAATTAATATTATCTGCAGATTTTGATTACTCATTGTGCACAAAACCTAGGCCGATAGTTCAGTGCAGTACTGAAGGAGTACTGCATTGTCTCAGGTGCCAAATTTCTCATGAGCTTTAAAGAGGGGCCTAGAAAATGCTTCATACTCTTTGTTTTTGGTGCAGAAACGGTATCATGGATCAAATATCAGTGTTTGTAAACTTTGCATAAAGATCAAGAACTTGGATCCTGAGATTTACAGAACATCAGGCTTATCTGCAAAACCTTGCACTGAAACAGATATTTTCAATTTCAGCATGGTGTTCCCAATTCATATGCTGCAAGTTCTCACAAATCTCAGTATATAGCATTATAGGGTCAATCTTGGCAGCCACAATACAAACAAAACTCTGCCAACTTCTGTAGTGTCTTATAACCAACTAAGAACATGCTCCAATGAGCAAGAAAGGGAACTGTAAGGCTGGTGAAAACAGTACCTGCAGAAGGCATGTTCTTTTTGCAGGCAGAACCACAGACACCATTTAGGGCTACAACAAGACACTCAATTGGCGGGAAGTTGCCAAAGAGGCCTCAGGTCTCAGTCTCTGAATGCAGCCAAATTTTAGTTATGAGGAGAGACTAGAGCAGTAGATCTGCTTTCTCTGTAGTGGAGGAGGTTAAGAGGGTACAAGATATATAAAATTATGAGGGTTATAGGGAGGGTAGACTACAGAAAACTATTCCCAATAAAACAAGAGGGCATAGATTTACGGTAAGGTGTAGGAGATCTAGCAGGGATCACAGGAGGACTTTTTCACCCAGGAGAGTGGTGAGTACCTGGAATACACTGCTGGAGAGTGTGATGACAGAGTCGCTGACAGCATTAAAAAGCACTTGAACCACTTGAATTGCCCAGGTATAGAAGATTACTGGCCAAGTGCTAGAAGATGGGATTGATCTGGATGGGTGTGTGGACATGGTGGGCTGAATGGCTTTTTCCATACCACATGACTCTATGGCTCTATGAAATGCTCGTGCCCTACTCATCAGTGAAGGAAAATTAGATTAGGTCTCCTGCCCTTGGGTAGGGATTTTCTGATGCAACAGTGATCAGGAAACTGAGAGATGTGATGTAGATCAGTAGCAGCAGCCTGAGATGATCTTTGCCAAGGAAGCAAAGAGTGACAGTGACCCTGGCCTCTGTGAGCAAAGCAGTTAAGATACACTTGAGGTTATATTTGAGTTTGTAAGGGGTTAAAGGACACAATTCATTTTGGGAAAGCATGGTTAGTAAGAGCTGGATGTTCTATGAGTAAATATGACCATTACTTTTCCGACCAGTGAAGTAGAAAATCTCACTGCAGGTGAACTGTCCATGTTGCAATACTGTTACTTTTACCATGAAAAATAAGTGCCAGGGAGAATAGCTATCCCATTGATAAATGAAAACATGAAATTCCCAATAAGTGTTAAGGCAACTAGAAATGTATGTAAAATCGGCCTGTTCTGGTTTGACCTGAATTTAAACTTTTTCCTGAAGTTCTGTGAATGAATTTCTTGTCCCATGTGGACTGCCACAGGTGGTTGTGAACAATCCCTGAGCCTTGTTTAAAAGAACAGCAAGGGAATATCTTTGATGCTATGGTCAATATTAATTCTTCAATCAACATCACTATGATACAGATTAACTGCTCATTATCACATTGCTTTTTATGAAAGTTTCATATGTGCAAATTACCTGTCACATCACAACAGTGACTACACTTCAGAAGTATTTCATTGGCTATAAAGTGGCGTAAAACACTGAGGTCCTTGTAAGTGCTACAGGACTGCAAGATTTACCTTTAACTGAATTCTTTTAACCATCCTACGGTACAATTTTTTGTCTAAAGTCACATGGCTGGTTCTCATCCTTTTAGCAGCTGACATAATACCTAGGTCTTCAATAAAAGAAAAAATTATTTCCTCTCAGTGGAGGTCCAGATTTACTCATATTACTACAGGTTAAGATAAAATAGATCCAGGTGTTATCTATTTGGATGTGATTTTATCTAATAATGTGTGTCTCACATAACATTCAATCACTGTATGCAAGATTCATCAAAGTATTTCTATTGACAAGAGTACATATTTTAGCAGAAATAAGAATGAGATTAACTAACTTAATAACGTACATGTCCAAAAAGTTGAAAAGAAGCCAAAATGGGAAAACTCACGGGGGAAAATGTATTCATGTACTGGGTGCAACAGAAGTATGGGTAAATATTTCCAATTCAGTGCTGCACTTAACCTTGTACTGGGTTTTGTAAAGGAATTCTGTTCCTAATCAAAGGAATATGACAAAACCTGTCCAAAAGTTTATGTTGTATATTTTAATTAGTAGCAAATTGAAATCTTATGTGGAAATATCAAGATATCATTGCAAAGTTGATAGGACCTCCCAAACCCTTTCCCCAGACGTATTTGATAGAATTACTGTTTCTGCATGGATTTCTAAAAATAAACTATATACACAAGAAACCAATTTAGTCATACATTCATTTATATCATAAACACATATAATGAAGAAAGGGAGTTATTGAAGCACTCAAGCTCGCCTTGAAATATGAAACAGTGAATTTGCTAGTACAGTGGAATCTTGTTACATTTAATAGTTTGGGGCAGACAAAAATGTTGCATATAACCACACTCATATATGACAGGGCAGTGTAATGCCGAGATGGGTGGTTATTTAAGAATATTTAATCACTGAGAATTAAAACTCAGCATTGCTCAATTAAGGAGTATAAAGAGTTAATGTTTTAAGTAGTGAAGAGGGAATGGAGATTGAAACAGAATATCTATGAGCAATTGGTTGGAGACATCATGTCTGGGAGAGGTGTGAAGTTGCATAAAGAGTCTGCTTCTAAGATTTTATTATTGTTCTGATCAGAGGTTCCTGCACTCCAAAAGACTGATGAAAATTACTGTAGGTTTAAAATGCAAATAGTGGATATATATGTGTACAAGGTATGGGTTATAAGAGGTTGTGTTACGGCAACCCTTTCAGCACCTCAGTTCACTTTTGCAATTATCAAGTGAAAATCAGAAACTATTGAGTCAGCAGGAGGTGTTTTAAATCAAAAATTCACAAGTATGATATTCACAATATTTAAATACACATTCATTATTATATTTATTGAATTTCATCGTGAAATTTCGCTACATATTTAAATCGTTCAATAATGAAGATGTAGTTAACTACAACACCAATGTTAATAATAAGATATAGCATAAATGGCTTAAAAATTAAGTCAAATAGCTCATATTTTGAAGCACTCTGAGTTAGAACTGCTTCATGAAATTGATTGTGAACTGCAATCAATAGATCATGGTGTATCCCACAAACTGTAAAGATTTGCTTTTCTGTGCACATCGCATGCATATACCCAAGGCATACAGCCTATGTGGAATACACATTTAGTGCCTGTCTTATCATATTTGTTCAATTAGGTGCAGCCGTCACATATGAAAGTTCATATTTATATTGCACTTTTCATGTCCCCTTCAGGATGTTTGAAGATGCTTTACACCCTTTAGTTCTGTCATCACTACTGTTGTGCAGGAAAAGAAGCAGCCTATTTATTCGCAGAAAGTTCTTGCAAATAGCAACTTGACAAAATTCATTAATGAATGCTTGTCTAGTCTGAAACTCCAGATCACACACCATTGTGACTTGGAAATATATGTTCATGTTTCGATGAGCACAAAATGCGATAATTGTACAGGACATCAGTGAGGCTACACCTGAAGTACTATACACAGTTTAGGTCTCCTTACCCAGGAAAAAAATATAGTAGCATTGGAGGCAATCCAAAAGGGATTCACTGGGCTATTTTCTGGGATAAGAGGGTTGTCCTACTGAGACAGGCTGTGAATGTATTCTTTGGAGTTCAGAAGAATGAGGGGTGATGTTATTGAAACGTAAGATCCTAACGGAGCATGACGGGACAGACGTCAAGATGTTTTAACTGGTGGGAGGGGACATAACTACAAACTAAGAGGCCATTCATTCAAAACCAAGGTACATTGAGGGTAGTGAATCTTTGGAATTCTCTGACCCAGGGAGTTGTGGAGGCTCGCTCATTGGAAGTATTTAAAGTGGAGGTGGACACACTTTTGGAAGATCTGGGGACTGAGGTCTATGGGGAAGAAGTTGAGGTCTGGGGTGGATCAACTATGATCATATTGAATGGTGGGGCAGGCTTTAGGGCCAAATGACCTACTCCAGCTCCTTATTGCATTCTTGTGTTCACTTCATCATTTGATTTGGAGTTGCACAAATAATAGCAGTGCTGGAATTTTAACACCGAAAGTGTTGCATAAGTCAGGGAGTTGGCTCAACAGCAATTGAGGCTGATCAATAAACTCTAAGCTCTTGGTATTGTTCATCAGTAAAGAGTAATAACAAATGAAAAGAAACTCAATTCCCCATTGTGACATAAGAATTCCAAAGCTGCCAAACCTCCATCATTGAACATCCGTATGTTTCCTTCAACAAAAACCATGAAAGCCTGAACCTAGTAGGTCAATATGCCAAGCATGCTGGTATGCCTAATCAAAACCAAAACTATTCAATAGTTGACTAATTAACCTTGTGCATTTCCTTCATTCTTGTCTTCCTTGTGTTTCTGGGATTCGTGCATGAGGACAGCCAAATCTCTTTGGACACCAACATTTAATAGTTGCTCGTCATCTAAGCAATATTCTGCTTTTCTGTTCTTCTTACCAAAGTGAATGGCTTGATACTTATCCACCTGGTATTCCTTTGCCATCCTATTGTCTACCCACTTCACTTGTCTTTAACTATCTGCACCTTGCTCACAGCTATCCTTCCCCGCCCACCACACCCCTGAAGACCTAGCTGCACTCCACTCATGTTTAGTGACCCATTACATTGGCTTCTATTATTAGGTGAAAATGTTCAAAGTCTCTGTAATTCCTCTACAACATAAGTCAGACTAACAGATATGTAATTCCCTGATTTTCCTCCATCACCTATCTTAAAGAGCAAATTAACATGCTCTATTTTCCAGTCTGATAAAATAGTTGGTGAATCTACATTTCTTCCATCTTTTTTATGAGGGCATCTACATTCATCTTTACAATCTTTTTTAAACTATGGGATAGAAAGCATCTAATAGCTGGATCTTCAGTGCCATTACTATTATTTCGTTCATGTTAATTTTGATGAGGATACATCCCTGTTTTTATTTTAATTTTTTTTGGGATGTCAGCAAGTTATATTCTTTCTTGTCTATAAATACTGATACTAAGTAAGTCCCCAATATGTCAGCCATTTCTCTCTTTCCATTTGCAATGGTAAATTGGTAAATAAGTTTATTATTGTTACAGGTACTGAGGTACAGTGAAAAACTTTGTTTTGCATGCCATCCTTACAGATCACTTCATTACATCAGCGGTGGAAAGGGTGAGTAGCTTCAAGTTCCCGAGCATCAACATCTCAGAGGATCTATCCTGGGCCCAACACATTGATGCAATCATGAACAAGGTACATTTGGTATATCACCAAAGACTCTTGCAAATTTCTACAGATGTACAGTGGAAAGCATTCTGACTGGTTGCATCACCACCTGGTATCCAATGCGCTGGATTGAAAGAGGATGCAGAGGGTTTTGGACTCAGCCAGATCCATCACGGGCACAACCCTCCCTGCCATCGAGGACGTCTTCAAGAGGCGGTACCTCAAGAAGGCAGAATCCATCATTAAGGACCCTCACCACCTGGGACCTGCCCTTTTCATGCTACTACCATTGCCGAGGAAGTATAGGAGCCTGAAGATCCACACTCAGTGATTCAGGAACAGCTTTTTCCCTTTGTCATCAGATTTCTGAACGGTCCATGAATGCATGAACACTACCTCGTTATTCCTCTTTTGCACTAGTTATTTATTTTTGTAACTTATAATAAATATTATGTCTTGCACTGTACTGCTGCCGCAGAACAACAAATCTCACCACGTATGCCAGTGATTATGAACCCGAATCTGATGGTACAAGGGAAAACAATAACAGAATGCAGAATAAAGTGTTACAGTTACAGAGAAAGTGCAGTGCAGGTAGACAGTAAGGTGCAAGGTCACAATGAGGTAGATTGTAAGGTCAAGAGTCCATTTTATCATCCTGGGGGCCATTCAATAGTCTTATAACAGCGGGATAGAAGTTGTCCTTGAGCCTGGTGGTATGTGCTTTCAGGCTTTTGTATCTTCTGCCCGATGTCCAGGGTTGGTGGGGTCTTTAGTGATGTTGGCTGCTTGAAGGCAGCGAGAAGTGTAGACAGAGTTCGTGGAGGGAAGGCTGGTTGCCGATGTGCTGAGCTATGTCCACAACTCTCTGCAATTTCCTGCAGTCTTGGGCAGAGCAGTTGCCAAATCAAGCTGTGATGCATCCAGATAGGATGCTTTCTATGGTACATCAATAAAAACTGGTGAGGGTCAAAGGGAACATGCCAAATTTTTTTAGCCTCCTGAGGAAGTAGAGGCGCTGGTGAGCTTTCTTGGCTGTGGCGTCTATGTGGTTGGACTAGGACAGGCTATTGTTGATGTTCACTCCTGGGAACTTGAAGCTTTCAACCCTCTTGACCTCAGCACTGTTGATGTAGGCAGGAGCATGTGCACCGCCCCCCCTTCCTGAAGTCAATGACCAGCTCTTTTGTTTTGCTGACACTGAGGAAAAGGTTATTGTCGTGACACCATGCCACAAATTATTTTGTGTTAATTTTGTTATCCATTGCAAGCCTCTTTTCATGCTGGCTTCTTGTAGCTCTTGCTATATATTTAACCTTTATTTCTTATTCTTTGTAGTTCTCATAGTTTCCAGAATCAATGATACTTGTGGCATTTAAATGTATTCTCTACAATCTACTTTGTGCCTTACTCTTTTAGTCATTGATGGCATTATTTGGTCAAGTAGAACTTTTGTCTGTTAGGTTATAACTTTCTTACACCATAAATTCTTTTATTGAACATCTCCCACTGAACTTCTGTTATTTTAACTTTTAAAAGATTTACCCAGTTTACCATGGACAAGCTCTGTGTCATGGCATGGAAGGCAGCCTACCTAATCAAAAACCTTACTTATTCCTCCAGTTCAAACACTGTGTTGTATTTCATTGTATGTTGGCGCTGGAAACGTGGCAACACTTGCGGGCTGCCCCCAGAACACTCTACGTAAAAGATGTATTTTGCTCTGTGTTTCGATGCACATGTGACTAATAAAGAAATCTATCTATCTGTTTATCTACATGTTCACTTACAGGTAAGCAGTTAACTAAAACTTGCTCATTAATAAATCCAATAAGGCATGCCTCCTTGTTAATTCTGGAACATATTACTACTAAAATGTTTACTGATAAAGCTCAAGAAATTCCCTACTTTTCTGACTTGTGTTATTCTGCAATCCCAATCTATATAATAGTTATAATCCCCTGTTTAAAGCACACTGCCTTTGCTACCTGCCTGCTTAATCTCTGCATGAAACATTTTACAACTTCCCAACTGCCTGCACACAATGTAGTCTTTATCAATGGTTCATCTTATACCTCTCAACTGAAGATCTCCTACGGTTTCTCCTTGGCTCTCTTACATTATCTATATGCTCCCATTCAGTGACATCGTCTGAAAACTCATCAGGTTTTATATGGCTGTTGCCATCATCCAGCTTTGCCTCAGTAGCACCACCACTCTCTCTAATTTGTCACTCTGCTTTTCTGACACTGCACCAGATGACAAGAAATTTCCTCAAACCAAATATTGAAATGATTGAAGCTATTTTCTTTGGCCCACAACACAGAATCCATTCCTCTCCCAGGTGTGATAAACCTTTGAACCCAAGATGAACATTGACCACATACAGGTTCTGAAATTAAAACCATTTACTTCTACCACAGTAATATTTCCTGCCCCTACCCTTGCACTAACCCATCTGCTGCCGAAACTCTTCTGTCACTGTTATGAGAAAGGTTCTTTTGGATCTCAAAGATAGAGGTATCTGGACACAGTCTTTGTACTTTAAAAAGGAGAATTTTATTTACAAAGACAGACAAGGGAACAGAATGGGAAGGAACAAATGCACACTCACACTCAGGTGATCACGAAACGTGAGGGGAGTCGCAACAGGGGTGAACTGCGCGCACACACACACACACACACACACACACACACACACGCGCGTGCAACAAACTAGTACAAATGATCAGGGAACGGACAAATATGTTGCCTGAACCCCCTGAATCTGGACAAACAATGGCTCCACGCTACTGGGAATCTACTTAGGATGCTCCTAGACCCCTGTGGAAGTGCACCCTCTCACCTGTGGTCTTGACCCCGGCAGCAATCGGAAAAGAGAAAGAGTTGCCCACGTGTACCATCTTTTATAGTGCTGGAGAGCTGGGTGGAGCCTGCTCAGGTAATTCAAACAAGCCAATGATTCAGGGTCAAGAGCAAAGGTGTGTTACAAAGCCAATCCTTTGATGTGCTCTTGATGGGTGGGGCGGAGCCGAACCCTTGATTGACAGTGGTGTCACTTCCGACCCTATGGGCAATGCTATCATCCGACCATGGGGGTCAGTAGTGTTGTCACTGTCATCTGACAGCCATGGCCTTTCATACTACAGTCACCCCTAAACTTAACTATTCTAACACTCTGCCTGGATGGTAACTCACACTACGTTCCATTCCATGGCCTTTTTGACCTTTAACTAAACATTACTTTCCAGTTTGGCAATGGCATGATGTTAAGATTCTCATCCTTGTTTTCAAACCTCTCCAGGGCATCAGTGCTTTATGACTTTTTTACCTTTTCAACCATGATGTTCCATAATGACCACTGTGCTCCTTCAGTTCTCTTGTATTAGGAGATCGTGGGAGAGTGGGATTAGCCAGATTGCTCTTGCAAAGATCTGGCATAGGCTTGATGAGCCAAGTGGCCTTCTTCCATGATGTAAACCTGTTAAAACTCCAAATTCTAGCCTCTCCACCACCTGTGGTTGTGCCTTAGCCACCAAGGTCCTAAACTGTAGAATTTTCTCTCTGTTCTCTACTTCTCTATCTCTTTTCTCATCATTAATGCATTCCTTAAATTTATCTCTTTAACCAAGCTTTTGTATTAACCACCTCCTTATATGGCTTAATGGAACATGTTTCTTTGATTAGGCTTATGTGATATGCCTTGGGATATTTTACTTTGTTAAAGGTATATTTTAGATAAAGTCCCAAAATTCCTCATATCTAGTGTTTCCTATGCCTAGCATCTTCTTAGAGAAATACGATGTAGATGCAGTATGGTTTTAATGATCTTATATCTGTCATAAAAATGGAAATTTGGCATGATGGATTAACTCCAAGGCAAACAGTTCTCCTAACAATAATTGACCTCTAGCAAAGCTATCCCCTGATGCAAATTTCCTGTTCAAATATGTTTCCCTTCTCAATCTGCTCACAGAAGACTCACAAAATATATAGTTGTGCCTATAGAGTGATTAACTTAGCTTAGACTCTTTATGAGGTGGGAATGCTGGAAATTCTGTGTCTGTGGGTAACGTAGTGAGAACTGTGAAACTGACGTAGATCTTTTTAGAAATTGCAGCTATGGAGAAGAAAGAACTTCTATTTTCCAATATATAACCTCCAATCATTCCAAAGTGCTTTGCAGCAATGAAATACTTCTAAAGTCTATCTGCTGTTGGAAACAAGGAAAATATATAGCTAATTTGGTTCCACAAACAGCAATACAATTAATGGCCAATTTTCAGCATGATTGACCAGGTCTCATGGCACACTGAACAGTGGCAGAATTGTTCAAGCACAGAGATCATAGCATGGGGCTAGCACCACAGTAACATAACAAACACAGTCTCTCAACAAACTTACTAAGTACCTGATGCACAGATTTCAAGTCCAATCATTCCTATTATATCATGGAAAGCTACCTGTAACATTGGCATCAACGTCGAAAATATATGTGTGTGTATATATAAAACTTTGAGTGCCATATTGCATTGCTTCTAATATGCAAATACCAATACAAGTGCTTCTAAGTGTCAATGACCCATTTATATCTCGAGATTAACAGAAGTTTCCTCAATTATGAGGTACTTCAGATGTAAAGCAGGCTGAAGTCAAGTCTAATTTTGCAAGTTTGAACAAATTAACAAGACATTGATAAACTGATCAAATATAGTGAAAGAATTTTGCTATTGTATTATTGTTGTAAAACTCAGCATGGAAGCAATTTTAAAAATTGGCAGGGTAATACCACAATAACACAACTATTATAAATTCAAGCCTGTAATTGATAATCCAAAGGCACAAAAATGACATTGTCATGATTTGAACAAGGTCCTCACAGAATTTTTCAATCATGCTGAAAATGGTTCACATTAATATTAGGTAAAACAAATGAGTATTGCCTTGAATAATTAAATTCCTTTATTCCATAGAAATGTGAATTTACAGAGTAATAGTGATGATCACATTTTCTTAGTTAAATTAATGAACTCAACTCAAAACCCACAAATTCCTCCCTATTTTAACTTTTTAACCGTGAGTGTTTCCTGCCTCAAAAGCTAATATGTTACAAGCAATAGATCACTTTTGAGCATCTCTCTCTTTGGTTTTTAAAGAGCAGTCAGAAAATAATCAGAAAGCTTTCCAATAAAAAGCTGTTCAACTCCAACAACAAGCTACTGAATTGCTTTTACTAGACAATCTATGATGATATACTAACAAAGTTATCGCCTTGGTCTCTAAATCCCTCTGAGAATCATTGCCCGAGGGGTTTGCATGTTCCAGTGGCACCAAGATCAATGCCAACTGGAGCTTATGTTCCTCAGAGGGCCATCTGTGGCAGTAAGATTGAGGGAGAGGTTCCAGACAAAGAATGATCCATAGCATCCCCAATAGCGGCAGAGAAAGGCTGAGGCCCCCATGACTGCAAAGCTGAAAGAAGGATGCAATGGGAAAGTGGTCCCAGTCATTGTGGTCTGCCATGCCATTGATCCCAGCCACTGACTGCAATGAACGTGTGGACCCAAATTCTCACCAGTTCTCCACGCTGAACATGATATGTGTAAGGCTTCCATCACATCCAAAAGCACTGTGATAACTGTCGGCCACCAGCCAAAATCCTGCACACAGGCAGTAAATGTGTAATGGCCATCGGACACCTGTGTTGGGACAGGGGTGTTCTTCAACAATGGCATCCATGACTGAGCAGAGCTCTTCAGAATACTTTCTACTTACTCCAAGTGGGAGGGTGCTGGGAAAGTACCCCAAACCTGGGCTGCCCCATGATTCCTGCCTGGGAAATCACAGCCAGCTGGTTCACCATTACCATTTCATTCCAAACATGAGAAACTTCAGTAGCTGGGACGTGAGACCGCCTCATCGACAACCTAAAGAGCGATTGCCCAGAAAGACAAACAGCTATTGTGGCCCAGGTTCACACCCTTTGGGTTGTCAATGGCTCCAGACTGGCATGGCTGTACTCATTGAAACCTGGTCTGCAAGAGAACAGTGGAGACTGCGGATGCTGGAATTTGGATCAAAAAGCAAACAGATGGAGGAACTCAGCGGGTCAGGCAGTATCTGTGGAGGGAAATGGACAGTCGGCATTTCCGGTCGAGACCCTTCATCAGGACTGGAAAGAATGAGTGCAGATAACCAGTATAAAAAGGTGGTGGAAGGGGTGGAGCAAGATTTGTGGATGATAGATAGATTCAGGTGAGAGGGGTGATAGGTGAGGGAGGGGAAATGATGTAAGAATCTGGGAGGTGATAGGTAGAAGTAACAAAGGGCTGAAGAAGATGGAATCTGTTAGGTCGACTATCCATTTCCCTCCATAGATGCTGCCTGACCCACTGAGTTCCTCTAGCTCCTTTGCGTGTTGTTATAAGATTATCATCGTGGGAGCAGTTTATATTACAGCAAAGAAATTGATTAAGAGAGTGAAGATAGGATATGAGGGTAAATTTGCAAGGAACATAAAAGTGGACTGTGAAGCCTTCAACAGATAAATAAAAAGAAAAAAATGTAGGTTCCTTATAGTCAGAGACTAGAAAACTTATAACAGAGAATGAGGAAATGCAGAGTGACTAAACAAATCTTTGGTTCTATCTTTACCGAAGAGGACACAAGTAAGTTTCACAAAATGTCAGGGAATCAGGAAGTTGAAGAACTAAAGTGAACTGATATTAGTAAGAAAATAGTTCTGGAGAAATGAATGTCACTGAAAGCTGAGAAATCCCAAGGCCTGATAATTTGCATCATAGAAGACTAAGGCAGGTAGCCAAGTACATAGTAGATGTATTGGTTATCATTTACCAGAATCCTGCAGATTATTGGATTAGTTCCTGCAAATGAGAGGGTGGAAAATATAACCCCACTATTTAAAGAGGGAGGGAGAGGATACATAGATTGGTTAGCTTAATATCAGTAGTAGGGGAAATGCTCGAGGATACAATAAAGCCTGAGAAGTAGACACTTGAAAAGTATCAACAGGATTAAGCAAAGCCAACATGGATTTCTGGAAGGCAAATCATGCTTGACAAACCTGCTGGATTTTTTTTTTGCAAGTGTTACTGACGGAACATGTCAGGGAAAATTAATAGACGTGGATCCTTGATTTTCAGAAAGCTTTTGATTAAGTCCCACATAAAATGTCAGTGTGTAAAACTAAATCACATTGTGTTGGAGGTAATGTATTGGTGTGAATTGAAAATTAATTGTCAGACAGGAAGCAAAGAGGGAATAAATGGGTTTCTCTCAGGGTGGCAGGTGGTACCTGATGGGTTACTGCAGGGATCAGTGCTTGGGCCTCAGCAATTCATAACTCCGGGAATCAGGTAACAAAATGTAATTATTCAGAGTTTTCCAAGGGCACTAAACTTGGTGGGATTGTGAATTGTGAGAAGGATGCAAAGGGGCTTCAAGGAACAGAGATTGAGCAAGTGGGCAGAAACTTGGTGGTTACATTATATTGTGAACAACTGTGAAGCCCCATGAATCAAAACCCACTTCTCCCAACCAATTTCAGACCCAGGGTGCATAAGGAAGAACTCTACAATCTGATTGGTTTCCCTGATGACACAGAGTTGAGATCCACTGCAGTGAGCACATTGCTGCATCAAATATTTGATCGTAGGATGCTATACAGAAGTCCATAAAAAGGTTGTAGGCAGCTACAGGTGTACTGAATTGAGAGCACCATTGAAGATTGTGAAATATGGGCCTCTTAGGCACTTAGTAGCAAATGATCTCAGGTGATCTAGAGCCAAGTATTCATTTACTGCCCATGCTTTTTATTACACCTGGATCCTCAAGGACAGCACTGCAGGGGTTCTTCAGAGCAGCATCCTACCTCCAGCTTCTGCCCACAAGCCATGCACTATCCTGACTTGAAATAGTAACTTATTATCTCATATCATCTTTGTACCCTTCATCATCTCTGGGTCTAACTCCTCACCTAATAGCGCTGTGTGTGTATCTTGATCAGATTGATTTCAGTGGTGCAAGAAGCTAGCTTAACACCACCTTTTCACATGCAACTAGAAGTGAGAAATAACTGCTGGCTTTGCCAGCACTTCACCACAACCCGTAAATAAATATAAACAGCATTTTATACCAGTATCAAATTAACTTTCTTTTTCAGTCTCTGTGCAAAACTTTTAAAACTGTAGCCTCTAAACAGCCCAACCCCATGGATATCAATGGTGTAAGTCTTACAGAAGATTTTCTCACTTTAATCTGATTTTTTTCTCATTTTCTCACTTGAATCTGTCTGCTCCAATAAAATCGATCAGTACAAAACTCTACAAATGAACGAGGCATTTATGGTTGCTATCTATGTAAGTACAGATTTGATGCTGTACCGAGATTAGAAACACCTGCGTTACGTTCACTGTTGTCTTGCAAAGATATGTGAAATCCCATTTGCTGCTGTCTAAATAACTACTAATATTAGTTTTATTTAATTTTATTGCAGTAGTAATAGTAATGCAGTTAGTTCATTGCCAACCATAAAAACATTAAAAGATATATTTTTTAAAATTTCTTAGGCAGACCAACAAAGCACTTCAGAAGATTTTAAAGTTTGTTTTGCAGTTATGCAGCAGCTGATGCAAATGATGTTTTGAAATAGTGTGAAATTACCACCTTGAAGTGGTCTCACAATCACTTGAATCGAGTCCATTCTGGATGACTTCATTCTCAAGTTACATACATAGTTTGTACTGATGCAAAGTCAAAATTGTTTTCTGATGACACAAGCAATGCAATAAAATTGGCCTTTAAAGTAGCAATTTTTGAGAAAATCAATTTACCGAGACTGATCTCTTAATTTTCAGGAGTTCTTGTTCCCCATTGCTGATAAAATTAGGTACCCGACCAAATGAAATATATGATAATATTGTGATTGCATTAGTTTTTCCATAAGCAAAATATTTGCTGAATGAAGAATCTAAAAAAACAATATGCCCAGTTTATAAATTAAGACAATTAAGCCATTCCAATAGATCCAAAAAGTTTTCTTCTTTAAAATTTTAATGTGTACATGATACACAATCACCAACACAGAATTCTGTCAGTCACTATCTACTTTTCCCAAAAACTCAGTTGATACTCTTCTGTTCAGGTAATTTTCTGTGCCTTCCTTTTCTGAGCCGGAATGTAGAATAGAAGATGGGCATTAAAGCTGCCTTGCATCATAGCTGATGAAATTCATTGATCATTTACACTTTTCACTGGCTTACCCTTTGTTTGGGAGATAAGGATTAAGCTTTAGTCTACAACTTGGAAAGTAGATAACCATTAAAGAAATACGCAGACTCATTACTCCAAATACCTTTTGTACCTCACAACTATTATCCCAAAAATTACATCCACAGCAATTTCATGGATTTATCATCCCTTCAAGTACCAGTCAAGTGCCATGGTACATGTAAAGGTACTTGATTAATAATAATGAGTTCAGATTCCACTAAAACAATTCCTCAACTTGCAAACCTAAATATGATCAGTATGAGAATTTACTTGATGGTGGGTCCTGAAGTTAGCTTACTAAAGGGAATGGGTTTCAAAGCCCATTTTCTCAATGAAAATCACACTAATTTTTATTTTACCTTTTAAAATGCATCTAAAGTTATGAGAACAAAGCCCAACCAGCAGACACTGCAAAATGGCACTGAAGATACTACTAGCTGTATTTTGTATCTTTAAGTCATGATCAAAACAACTTAATAATTTTATATACACCATATTTAACCAAAGCATTTTTAACTCAGCTTCACAATCCAAAGGAAGCTTGTTAGTTCTAAATTATTGAATCTTGAAAGTATTCTCTGGTACTCTCAAAAATTACAAATCCTATCAATTGACATATTCCATTGTGAAAATAAAATCAATGGATAAATTGGTTGCTTATCTTGTTACTATAAAAACCTTTCACCATTTGAATATTAACAAAATATCAATATTTATCTATAAATAGAAATATCCCAATATACTCTCTACGACAAGGAATGGAGAAAATACCTCAATGGCGTGTTATCCAACAAACTGGAGAGCCATTCAATGTGGTAGTTGGTTGGTGAGACTGACGTCTATATATTATAAGAGATTTGTGATTATATAATATAATCACGGCACAGTAGCGTAGTGGTTAGCGCGACGCTACTACAGCGTCAGCGATCAGGGTTCGATTCCCGTCGCTGTCTGTAAGGAGTTTGTACGTTCTCCCATGTCTGTGTGGGTTTCCTCCGGGTGCTCTGGTTTCCTCCCACATTCCAAAGACGTACGGGTAGGTTAATATGGGTTTAAAATGGGCAGCGCGGACTCGTTGGGCCGGAAGGGCCTGTTACCATGCTGTAAATAAAATTTTAAAAAAATAATTTGGATCTCACATAGAGCACAGCTGAAGAAACTATGTATGGGACTGTGATTCTCCAACTGTGATTTTCTTGAATGAATAATAGTTGGTAAATGCAGCAACAGTTTTACACAGATTACAGTAAAGTGAACTCAGCAGTGTTTGGTAATGTGGTTGACAACTGAGCAGGATACCACGAAAATTTTCAGCTCATCTTCACAAAGTGATCAGGACTTTTAATGTCCAGACGAACCTTTGGCTTAATAACCTCAATGGAACAATAACACCTTTGATAATACAACATTTCCTCAATACCATAGTGAACTATCTACCTAGATTATGAGCTTAAATCCTGCAGTGGGATTTGAACCTATGGCCTTCTGATTCTATGCCAAGCTGACAGAGAAATAAATAACTGTAAAGGAATTGTAGGGTGTAACCTAATCTAGAGGATCCAATGCTTTAATAAAACACAACAATAAATCTTGACTGGTTTATGTTCATTGTGAAATGCCCTGATATTGGATTATTGTCATTAAATTCACTTACAGGTATCTGTTATCACAGATAATATGTACCAGATAGAGAATTTTAATTTCAAATATTTTTTTCTTACTACTATGGTGGTCAGTTTATTTGATGTGGAGGTTTTCTTATGTTGTTTAAATTTGAAAGTGCCATTTGATGTAAGACAAAGGGTATCATTTTACAACATAAGACTTGAAGGTATATTGGATTTCATGACCTGACCTGCAGTAGTGCCATTTTTTTTCCACAGTAAATTGCAGAAAAATTTACGATCTGGTATTTATTATATGTCCTTAACAGTTTATTAAGTTGTGATAATCTTGTTGCAAACCAGAACCAGTTAAACATAGGGCATCAAGCAGCTGCAGAAAGTCTGAAGAAAACAAGTGAGCTTGCAATGTTCACAAATTATGGGTATATCCACATACTATATTGTTGGCCAGAATTTAGCAGGGAAATGCCAATATTTCCTTGTAAAACCATTGGCACTTCCCTGCATGAGCCCCTCCAACTTTGGGATTCCTGTGTGTGCATGCACAGAGGTGGAATTCCCAAACTTTCTGGCCCTTCTTCACCAGAGTTTTCCCAACTGTGCTCTGACTTTGAACTCCTCCAGCACCATTGGCCAAGGTTGCAGTTACGCTGGAGAATCCTCCTACAAGGAAGCAGCAAGAGTAGGAAAGACTGTAACAGGCATGGCAATTATTATGTCATTTACATTTTTTGATGTTAATTGAATTTAGTTAAAGGTTGTAATGGTGCTTAAGTGTTCTTTAACATTTCCTTAAGTGATTCTACATTTTATTTTTATAAAACTGCTTATGGGTGCACAATTTTTAATTGCTGGATTGATTTTTAATAGCTTTTGAATGTTCCTGGATGTCAGAGACATTCAAAGGGAGCTTAGTCACTGTCAAATATTTTTTCAGCTGTTTCATGCCTGGGGGTTGGTCCAGGAAACCACACGTGATGCCTCATTTATATCATCGGGCCCCTCTTTGATTAGTGGCTATGTGCTAAGGATCTTGGTGTTTTCATCCATTGTTCAATTTGATGGATGCAAATTGGTGTGTATTTAGTCCATATGTGATGAGCGGCTCACTACTAACCTGAAAGCTAGACTATTTTCATGGTCATTCACTATACCAGTTCAGACTATACTCTTACACTTTTAACCTTGTAAATTAATATTATGGATAACAGGAAAATTAGAAAGTGTAGATTTACATTCTCAAATAACTGACCAGTGAGTGAGTGGGACTATGATCTGATCCTGCTGGTGGGAGACACAATCTATATGAAGGGCTGATTCTCTGACACAGATGGTGAACTGAACGGCAACCTACTACATTGTGCCAGCTGCATCCAATGCAATATCACGTAGCCCACAATCTTTGCAGGCTGACAGGTGCAGTGAAGCCAGTAGATTCAGAGGCCCACGTTATTCTTGCAATGGCCACAAAGGAAAGTGGAAATTATGGTTATATGTTTTACACTGTTGCTTTTGCCACACTATCTTTTCTGGGACTATTGCCTCACCATTAACCTTGTTGAAAGCCGTCAGACAGTTACTATCAGAGCTCTTGTCCTATGCTTTTGAAGATAACAATGATTTCATTGCAGTTTGCATGTCAATCACACTAAGACTTAAAATAATGTCTGTGATTTACTAACTTCAAATACATTCTGTGCTTGAATTTAAATGTGGTATCAGTGTGTTTCCAGGTAGAGACTTGTTGAAAGATGGTGGTTTTGACTATTATTGTTATAATAAAACATGTGTTATGAACTAGCAACAAAAGAAACACACTGAGTCATGATTCAGTGTTAAAAACTACTTTATTAATAACTACTTATGATGATAAGAAAAATAAAAGTAAAAGTGTTAGAACGTTAGAAGTAAAAATGTTAGATCTTAAACATCAACCCCAAAACTAAACTCAAAGTGTGTGTGTGGCAAAGTCCCAAACTCCAAGTCCAGGAATGGTTCTTAAAGTTCAGTTCAGCAAGCCGTAAGGTGAAACATGAGCAAAGGCTTCTTCAACAACCACCGTTGTCTGAAGATAAAACGTAGATGTAGAGAACATAGAGAGAGTGATTACGAAATCCAAATGTTCCACGATGGAGCCCAAATGACACCTCAGTGTTTACTCGGTAGTGACTTCCTCACCCCAAAAAGCATCCAAATCGTGGTCGTCCACACACATACCTGTTTCCCTCTGCAGGTCAGCAACAAAGTGAACTCCACTGGATTTCTCCCAATTTCCATACGTGGATTGTAGTAACAGACACAGTTATTGTTTCTCATCCATCGATAGAGAAAACTAGCAGGCTGGTGTCTCTCTCTTTTCTCTCTCTCTCTCTCTCCTTTCTCTCTCTCTCTCCTCTCCTCTGACTGACTTTGACTGACTTCTTCAAAAACGTCATTATGTCCTTTATCTTCTGTTGACATAAGCATGCCACACACACACACACACCACTATGCTCTTAAAGGGACATTCACCTAGTCCGTAACACCTCCCACCTAGAAAGAAATTTTTTCCCAAGAAAAAATTTAACCGCGCATAGAGTTAGTAATGTTAATAATTATCATTCTACACAATTACAGAATATCAGACTAGTAAAGATACATGTTTCCCATTTAACATCGAGAAAGACAATCAGCGATCACGTTATCTTTGCCTTTAATGTGAGTTATCATGAGATCAAACTCTTGCAAAATTAAACTCCAATTTAACAGCCTTCTGTTCTTGTTTTTGACTCGGCTCAGAAACACCTATGGGTTATGATCTGTATACACAGTCAATGGTTTCTGACCGGTGCAAACATATACACCGAAATGTTGCAAGGCTAAAACAAGCAATAGTAATTCTTTCTCTATGGTGGAATAATCCTTTTGATGCTCATTAAATTTCTTTGAAAAGTAAGCTACAGGATGGTCAATATCATCAAGGTCACCCTTCTACAACTACATAGCTCCTGCAGCTTCATCACTCGCATCTACTGCTAATGAAAATGGCTTTTCAAAGTCAGGTGATTTGAGCACAGGATGGTAGCATAAAATGGCTTTCAGCTTCTCAAATGCTTCTTGACAAGAATCTGTCCAAACAAACTTCACTCCCTTCTTCAGAAGATTAGTGAGGGGAAAAGCAATATCAGCAAAATTTTTACAAAATTTACAATAATATCCAACCATTCCCAAAAATCTTCTAACAGTTCTCATACCTGTGGGAACAGGGAACAGATATTGCTTGAACTTTTGCCTGAACAGGAGCTTGCTTGCCTTGACCTACAACATAACCAAGATATGTCACAGTGGCATGGCCAAATTCACTTTCAGCCAAGTTAACTGTAAGGTTAGCTTCGGAAAGTCTTTCAAACAACGTTTCTAACGCAGAGATGTGATCCTCCCATGTATCATTCCCTGTCACTAAGTCATCAATGTAGGCACCTGCATAAATCACCGAATTAATCATTCTTTGAAATGTTGCCGGAGCATTTTTCATTCCAAATGGCAAAACATTATATTCATACAATTCAGAAGGGGTTGCAAAGGCAGAAATCTCCCTTCCTCTATCTGTTAATGGAACACACCAGTACCCTTTTAATAAGTCAATCTTTGTAAGAAATTTTGCCTTTCCCCCACTCTGTCTATGCAATCATCCACCCTAGGAATAGGGTAAGCATCTGACTTTGTTACGGCATTCATTTTCCTGTAATCTGTACAAAATCTAACAGTTCCACCAGACTTAGGCACAATAACACAGGGCGAACTCCAGTTTGAAGTAGAACGTCTAATAATATCATTTTCTAACATATATTCAATTTCCTGGTCAACAAGTTTACTTTTTTCCACATTCATCTGATATGGGTGATGTTTGATTGGTTTTGCATCCCCAACATCAACATCATGAGTAATTATCGACATTCTGTTTGGAACATCTGGGAACAGATTTTTAAATTTTAAAATTAATTCTCTCATCTGTTGTTTTTGTGAAACTTGTAAATGGTCCAACTTCGTTTCAAGGTTCTCCAGGATATTTTGGTTTTTTAGTTTTGATGGAACAATATTTGATCTAAATTGACCTTCCTCAATATCAACATCAGGCATTCTAGAAACAACCTTCATATCACATGGTATTGCCTCTGGAAATCTAGAAGTTGCACACATGATAGTTAATAAGTACTGATTTCCGGCTTTAGACTTTGGTAATGGGCCAACACAGTCCACAATCACCTTCAAAAAGGGTTCACCAAAAGCAGGAATTGGCTTCAACGGAG
Organism: Pristis pectinata; assembly: GCF_009764475.1. Taxonomy (NCBI): domain Eukaryota; kingdom Metazoa; phylum Chordata; class Chondrichthyes; order Rhinopristiformes; family Pristidae; genus Pristis; species Pristis pectinata. Next base: position 118,676,421 of record NC_067407.1, read on the forward strand.
CCACAAGGGGTCTTTGATTTGGCTTACCTACCATCTGACATGTGTGACAGGTTCGACAAAACATCACCACATCTTTTCTCAAACCAGGCCAATAGAATTGTTTCAAAATCTTCCCTACAGTTTTATTCACACCAAAATGACCACCTAAAGGCATACTATGGACCAGGTTTAAAATCTCATTCCTATAAACTTTTGGAACAACAACCTGATGAATAACTTCCCATCCTCATTAACAGGAACATGAGGAGGTCCCCATTTCCTCATTAACACTCCACTTTTGACATAATATCCAATTGGCACTTTCTCAATCTCATCATATGAGAGTGCTTTTTCTCTCAATTCAGTAAGCTCAGGGTCTTTCATGTGTTCCACCATAAAATCTCTCCTTGACAAAGACAAATCTTTAAATTCAGGCTCAATACAAGGATTTTGATCCTCCAGTGAAGACAGAAAAGTCTCAGACAAGGCATCATAATTTTCTTTCTGTTTAGGGCTGTCACAGGGAACAACATCAGGCTGCACAGGACCGTCTGCCTTGGCTAATTCTTTAGCTCTAGCTCAAGTCACCGCACAGGATGGGTAAGCATCTGGATCATTCTCAGACTCATCAATCCTTGGTTTGGCCGTTAACCGTACCACAGGGACAAATTCTCCATCTGCAAGGTCATTCCCCAATAACAAAGAAACTCCTTCCACTGGTAAATTAGGTCGTATCCCTATCTCGACAGGTCCTTCTACGAACTTTGACTTTAAAATCACCTTGTGCAAAGGGACAGACATAGTGTCACCTGTAACGCCTCGCACTACATTTACCTCACCAGTGTCAGTTTCTTCACCAAAATTTAAAACACTGTCCAGCAGGAGAGATTGGCAAGCCCCAGTATCTCTAAGGATTTTCACTGGCACCTGGGGTGACCCATCATCAGTGAAACAAAACCGTCTGATACATAAGAATGGAATTCCTTCCTCACCTCCTCCAACTTTTCAGCCTTTATCTATGGCAAGGACTGGTCTTTAACAACATCCCCTAAACCTTTTTGATTTTTAATTACCTGAAAACAAGCACTGGGCACAGCTTCCTTCCTTTTCTTCAAAAGGGCACAATTAGCTATTACATGGCCAGGTTTCTTACAGTAATAACAAGTACGCTCAACAGGTGTCTCCAGCACTGGCTTCTTTTCATCCTTCCTTTTTTGATTACTTCCCAATTTAATCTCCTGTCTACCTGGATTGTCCTTATAACTCTTTTGAAAGGTTTTAGGTTGTCCCCATTTGGATTTATGGGTTAAAGCATAATCATCTGCCAACCTAGCAGTTTCTTGTAAAGTTTCTGCCTCCTTTTCATTTAAATATGTTGTTATTTCATCTGGAACACATCTTTTAAAGTCTTCCACTAACATCAATTCTGTCAATTTATCATAATCCCCAACTACATTTTTAGCCACACACCATCGTTCAAAACATATTCTCTTTCCATTGACAAACTCCATGTACGCCTGATCTGCAGATTTCTTCACGTCTCTAAATTTTTGTCTATAAGCTTCAGGTACCAATTCGTAGGCCTTCAACACAGCTTGTTTTACCTTTGTATAATCAGCTGAATCCTCAACAGACAAAGCAGAATAAGCTTTCTGAGCTTTACCTTTAATTACACTCTGTAACATAAGAGCCCATCCTTCCTTTGGCCAGTTTGAACTCACAGCAACCTTTTCAAAATGTTGGAAATACTGATCAACCTGATCTTCCTCAAAAGGAGGGACTAATCGAACCTCCCTACTGGCGAAAAAACCATCATCAGAATCAGATTCCAAACTCTTTCGCTTCATTTTTAACTCATGCTGCCGCTGTTTTTCCTTCTCCTCCCTATCCAACTCCATCCTCCTCAATTCCATCTGGGCCTTCCTTTCCTCTGCCTCTGCCTCAAACTTTAACCTAATTATTTCCCCTTCCCGTTCAGCCTCTAACTTCAACCGAGTTGGCTCTCATTCTGCCTCTAGTTTCTTTTGTCCCAACTTGAACTTCATTCGTGTTTGTTCTAACTCCATCTTTGCTAACTGCACCTGGCTATAAGGAATCTCTGACCCACTCTCAGGAAACTCTTCTAACTCTTCCTCCTCCAAGTCCTCCAACTCCTCTGGTTGAGAAGTCACATCAGAAATCACTGGTTTAATCTCAGGAAACTCGGCTACCTCACTCACCTCAAACACTTACTTCTCTAAGTAATAGTCAACTATCATTCTATGAATAACAGCTTTTTTCATAGACCGCTTTACTGCTTTAAGGTTTAGCCTTGTAGCAATTTTTACCAAATCATCCTTTTTTGCCACCTCCAATCCCTTTAGGGTTGGTGACACCAAAAATGCCTTAATATCCATTGCTGCTGGTTTCCACACACACAATCCAATTAAGAAGAATTTATCAGACTGACCACAATCAGTCGTTCACTAAGACCCCAATTTGTTCAAACTCAAACCTCCAGTACCAGTCTTGAGTTCAACTTCAGACCACCCTTGTCAATCTTTGGATTCGATCCCGGACGACACTCGATAATCTGGGGAACGATCCCGGACGACACTGCCAATTTTGTTACGAACCAGCAACGAAAGAAACACACTGAGTCATGATTCAGTGTTAAAAATTACTTTATTAATAACTACTTATGATAATAAGAAAAATAAAAGTAAAAATGTTAGAATGTTAGAAGTAAAAATATTAAACCTTGAACATTAACCCCAAAACTAAACTCGTCGTGTGTGTGTGGCAAAGTCCCAAACTCCAAGTCCAGGAATGGTTCTTAAAGTTCAGTTCAGCAAGCCGTAAGGCGAAACATGAGCAAAGGCTTCTTCAACAACCACCGTTGTCTGAAGATAAAACGTAGATGTAGAGAACATAGAGAGAGTGATTACGAAATCCAAATGTTCCACGATGGAACCCAAACAACACCTCAGTGTTTACTTGATAGTGACTTCCTCACCCCGAAAAGCATCCGAATCATGGTCGTCCACACACATACCTGTTTCCCTCTACAGGTCAGCAACAAAGTGAACTCCACCGGATTTCTCCCAATTTGCATACGTGGATTGTAGTAACAGACACAGTTATTGTTTCTCATCCATCGATAGAGAAAACTAGCAGGTTGGTGTCTCTCTCTCTTTTCTCTCTCTCTCTCCTTTCCTCTGACTGAATTCGACTGGCTTCTTCAACAACATCATTACATCCTTTATCTTCTGTTGACATAAGCACTCCACACACACACACACACACACACACACACACACACACACACACACACACACACACACACATACACACACATGCTCTATCTTAAAGGGACATTCACCTAGTCCGTAACACATGTTATTAATTACTAATTTCTCCTTTGTATTTCAATTACATAATTTTAAGCACTATGAAGATTATTGTTCTGAACCAATTATAGAAACAGTTCCTCAAATAAGATAAGATACCTTTATGAGTCACAAGTACATCGAAACACACAGTAAAATGCATCTTTTGCGTAGAGTGTTCTGGGGGCAGCCTGCAAGTGTTGCCTTGCTTCCGGCACCAACATAGCACGCCCACAACTTCATAACCCATACGTCTTTGGAATGTGGGAGGAAACCGGAGCACCCAGAGGAAACCCACGCAGACACAGGGAGAATGTACAAACTCCTTACAGACAGTAGCGGGAATTGAGCCTGGGTCGCTAGAGCTGTAATAGTGTTACGCTAACTGCTACACTACCGTACCTGCCATCTACAAAATAGTATTAGTCTCTGGAATCATAAAGTTCATTCTTTGCTTACTCAGCATTTTTGCTCATGAAATTTCCCCAATGTGTTTCCTTTGTGTGACATTCACTGCTGAATGAATTAAGTCATTCTTTACTAATTCTTTCAGGTAAGTTAAATACAAAATCAGACAGACTTTTCAAATTACCAACAACAATTAAAAAAACAACAATAATTAAAACAATCAGTTAGGGAAGTAGGCCAAGGAATGGTGAATGGATTTCAATACAGATAAGCGTGAGGTGATGCATTTTGGAAAGTCAAACCAGCGTAGGACTTAGAATTGGAACTGGTTTATTATTGTCACATGTACCGAGGTACAGTGAAAAACCTGTCTTGCATACCATTCATACAGATCAATTCATTGCACAGTTCATTGAGGTAGTACAATGTAAAACAATACAGAATTCAGAGTTAAGTGTCACAGCTACAGAGAAAGTGCAGTGCAGGAGGGGAGGGGAGGCTGGTTTCCATGATGTGCTGAGCTGCATCCACAACTCTCTGCAGTTTCTTACAGTCCCAGACAGAGCAGTTGCCATATCAAGAAAGATAGGATGCTTTCTATGGTTCTACAATAGAAGTTGATGAGTGCCAAAGGGAACATGCCAAATATCTTTAGCCTCTTGAAGAAGTAGAGGTGTCTACATGGTTAGATCAGGACAAGTTATTGGTGAGGACTTATATTATGAATGGTAGGGCACCAGGGAGTGAAATGGAACAAAGGGACCTAGGAGTACAAGTGCATAGTTTGTTGAAAATAGGGTGGTGACAAAGGCATTTTGCACATTGGCCTTCATTGGTCAGGGCATTGAGTACAGGAGTTGGGATGTTATGTTGCAGTTGTATACGTCATTGGTGACACTGCACTGGGAGTACTGTGTACAATTTTGGTCATGCTGTTATAGGAAAGATGTGGTTAAACTGGAAAGAGTGCAGAAATAATTTACGAGGATGTTGCCAGGACTAGAGGGCCTGAGTTACATGGAGAGGTTGGCCAGGCTAGGTCTTTATTCCTTCGAACGTAGGAGGATGAGGGGTAACCTTATAGAAGTGTCTAAAATTATGAGAGGCTTGATGAAGTGGATGGTAACAGGCTTTTCCCCAGGGAAGGGGAGTCCAAAACCAGGGTCATAGGTTTAGGGTGAGTGGGAAAAGATTTAAAAGGGACCTGAGGGGCAACTTTTCCACGCAGAGGGTGGTGAGTATATGGAATGAGCTGCCAGAGGAAGTGGTTGAGGCAGGTACAATAGTATCATTTAAGAAGCACTTGGATAGGTACATGGAGGGGTGGGGCTTAGAGAGATATGGGCAAAATGCAGGAAATTGGGACAAGCTGCGTGGGCATTGTGGTCAGCATTGGCTGGTTGGGCTGAAGGGCCTGTATCCGTATTGCTCTAGGACTCCATGACTCTAATAAAAATCCTTTTGCTCTTGCTAGCATACACCTTGCCAGCGCAAAACACTGACAATGGTCTGTTACACTGAAAATGCATGATTTATATTCTTCGTGTTATATCTTAAAATAGACAATTTAATTAAAAGCTATGGAAAAGTTGATCACAAAATAATTATGTGCTGAAGCTCTATTTGCACATGCACCTATTTTACAGAATTATATTTGTACTTGAAGTAATGTGAAGCCAAAGACATCTGAATTTATGGTTGTCCCTGGCCTGAAACTTATAATCATTGGATGTAATCCAGGTCAGAGTAGTCAAGTGCAAAAAGATGCAGTTAAGAATTTTTGCCTACAAACAGAATTCTACCCATTTTTGGTGCACTAAAATGTGACTTTGGTTTGTACTAAGATCCATTAGGTTCCCCCTGCAAAAAAAACACGACATTAGCCAAAATCCAGTTAGTGTGGTTTACATACAGAAATAAGAGGTAAAACAGAATTTCTAATGGGACCTCATCCAATTTTGCGAATCTTCTAATACTTTGCTGTATAGCATTCAGGGAAGGGTATCAGACCTTAAAAGCGCACTGCCATTGTAACAGGACGAGAAAGAGGCGGCGGGAAGAGGGTAAACAGCCCACATAATCATTCAAGGGACATTCAAACCAGAGTCAACAAAATACATGGTGGGAGCAAAGTCCTCTGTGCCTTGGGGCCAGGAGACCACCAGGTCCACAATAACAAGAACTGGCATGTGACAGCTGAAGTAGTTGTCTCCAGGACTGAGAATCCACACATGGAGTAATATTAAATGAAATTTCATGTTCTCATAAGATATGTCAGTGTGATTTCACACACAGTTGCAGAATGACGATCCAAATCATTGACTTGTGTGAAGGGCGGCATTGATTAAGCATGGTGCCACTCAACAGGGAATGCAGAGATGTTATTGTGAGCCGTTAAAATAACTGGAGTGGGTATTCATTCATTCGTGTATTACATTCATTGCAGGTGGTTCATCTAAACCCCCTTGGCTTATCATTGCTGTACAATCTTGGCATCAGAGATTGGAGATTGGAGAGGGTCAGTTGGTTTGCAATGAGGAATTTTATTTCACTGATTTCTATTAGGGATATCCTGTGTGGCTAATGCCTGTCTCCTCTGCTCAGCTGAGATCTGAAGCTGTGAATATGGTCCTTGAAGACTTCTCCTTTCTTCTGCTCCTCTTACTCTCACTCTCCAGGTACCATCAAATCACCCTCTGTCTCCAGATCTCCTGGCTAATCCTCCTCTCACCTGAACTCACCTATCACCTGCCTGCATGCACTCGTCCCCCTCCCCTGACCTTCCTATTCCAGCTTCTGCCCTCTTCCTTTCCAGTCCTGATGAGGGGTCTCGACTCGAAACATCAACTGGTTATTTCTCTCCGTAGATGCTGCCTGACCTGCTGAGTTTTGTGTGTGTTGCTCCAGATTCCAGCATCTGCAGAATCTGTCTTCAGCTTGCTGCATGTTGCACAGTGAAGTCCCTGGATCTGCTTGCTGTGCATTGCAAGGTATCCCTGGATTAATGCAGGCAACAATATCTCATCTTGAGGTGATCTACTGCATTTTCCAGCTCATTGCACGGCTCTCATTGCTTCTGTGTCCAGTCACTGCAGATGGACAGCACACTAATGTGTGATGCCATGGAACTGCAGTGTAGCACCTGTCCCTCTCATCAGTACCAAGCACTGAAAATGTCAGTCAATGTGGATCCCTATAGGATGAAAGAGTCCTGTGTGTCATCCAGAGATATTGCATTCATCATGAAGATACCCCTCTCATTATCTACAATGTCCTGTTTCTGTTCATAAAAAGGTCAGGGGTGTTAACAGGAGTCCATTTGGGCATATGACTACAGTCAATGACTGGCCTGTACAAATGCCTGAAGATCTCTTACTGAAATCAAAGTGGATTAAATCATTTCCTTATGAACGTAGTTCCTGGGTGACTTGTCTAATGTAACTGTGAGCAAGAAATTGGGAGAGATGGCAAAGATCTTATAAGGCCTCTTGGAAAATTCCTGAAGAAAGAACAGTTCAGATATAAGACTGTGGCTTAAAGTCTTCCCACAAATCTCAGTGATGGCAGCTTTGGAAAATCTGAACCTGTGAATTCATTGTTCATTAGAGAGTTCCAGAGTGCTTCTGACAACTGTCTGGCTCTCTACTGCTGGGGTTGTCCTTGTCTCTTGCCCAACTCGTCCTGAACAGCAGGCCTTAGCCGTAACGAAATCTCCACTAATTCAATGAGTATCTTAGCAGCACTTCCTGTTACTTCCAGCACACTATGGAGACTTTGGAAGATGCTTGAGCAGCCTGTCATCACTTGTGAAGATACCCAATCCATATTCTTGATTTTAGCAGAGAGTTTGATCAAATTGCTTAGATATGATTATCATTAAAATCATGAAATATGATCAGGGACAAAGCAAGGGGCTCAGTTCAAGAGAGAACACTAATGAAAATTTACACTCAGAGGAGTGTATAAATGTCGATAACATGTTGCACTATACAAGATATAAATAATTCAAAGAGCAAAGAGGCAAACCATTCTACATTTAACAAACACATCTTCCTTGTGATATGCCATCATATCCAAGTGCTGAGTCTTGCTTATATTTCACTTTTGTACATGTTCAACTCCAAAAGTGATATCTCACTGAGTGGAAGACATCTTAGCATTGCAAAATGATACAGTAGGCTATCATAATGCTTTGTGTCCCAAGATTCTGTTATATAATGGTCCTTGCTTTGATCAATGCTTATTGAGAAAATAGTTTAAATTTAACCTGACGCACTCAACAGGAAACCTAACGTTTGGGTGGAAAGTTGCTTCAGCACCCCACTCAACAATATAGTTCTTAGGAGAATAAAATAGGGAAAGATTTAAGGATTGCATTCACAATCTGCATCAGAGGTTTAAATTAAAATTAGTTAAATTGCTTCAGTATGGGAAGACTTACTAAAAGAATAAGCCATAGTGGCACAGTTTAACTCTTATCATCCATAAGCCACCAGCAATCTCTATCTCTACTGAAAGCAGGAGTTCATCAAGAAATTCAGGTGTCAAATTAATTTTTGGAGAATTACAGGGAATGGGATACTTAAATCAATTTGGTCACTTTGTTCATTGTTGCATTAATATGTTATAGCTACACTTATAAATATCTTAGCAAGCATTCCAAGTTTTTAGTAGTGCAGTGGCACTTTATTAAAATTGTAACATGTGGCTTGTACTCTAGTTTCAAGTTGTTGAAACTCCAGTAACTTTCCTTGAAATCTCAAATATTTCATCATCTCCTTTGAACAGCCAGTGCAAGATATCCAGACCAATTAATTAATCTCCTTGAACTGAGGTTTGTTCCAGTACATTTGTTCAATTTCAGCTGTTAAATATCAAGTCAAGTCATAACTTGTCTACGCTGCTTGTCAACAAAGCTAAAGAATTTTGCATGACATCTTGTGAGTTTACAGAACTTTTACAAGAATTTTCAAATATCATTGTAATGTTAAAATATAAAGGTGTAATGTAAACATCCAGAACCTGAATTTGCTTACAACTTACTTTCTACAAAAGCTTACTTACTCTGTATACAAAAAATAGACAGCTTCTATCCCGCCGTTATAAGTATTGAACAGTTCCCTAGTATGATAAGACAGACTCTTGACCTCACAATCTACCTTGTTATGACCTTGCACTTTATTATCTACCTGCACTGCACTTTCTCTGTAATTGTAACACTTTATTCTGCATTCTGTATTGTTTTCCCTTGTACTTCCTCAATGCACTGTTGTAATGAATTGATCTGTGTGAACGGTATGCAAGACAAGTTTTTCACTGTTCCTTGGTACGTGTGACAATAATAAACCAATTTACCAATCTAGTTCAACATTTCCCAGCTGTGTACAACTTTCAACACTAGGAATTGATCAGACTGATCAGGAATGGAATTTCTACTGCACTGTTCAGCAGTAATACACAAAACTTCTGGGCCAGCAATGAATCAGCTCAATTACAATTTTCCAACAAATCTCAAGACATTTACTCCTAATCTATATAGAAAACTGAGTTCCACAACAAATCATAGTTTAAGTCTAACATCCCTGTACTAAACTACCAAATAGGGACAGTTTTAGTTCTGCAAATTTCTGTCTTGCCAGTTTTGGGGGTTAATACCTAAAATCTTCATGTGCAAACTTGCCACAGTTTCATAAAGATTTTCAGACTGAGGAACAGAATACCCAGGAATTAAGTGGAAAATATACTTGTTTAAAAATTTCGATACTTAAACAATAATTGGATAAAGATTTTGCATGCACATTCTTGCCAAATTGTGCATAAAATTATATTTAGTATTCTGTCTGAGACAGGACAGCAACAATCTTACATGGGTCTGTACTTCTGACCTTCTTGTACATTCAATCTCTGCACCATTAATAGCATGTTATTATTACTTCTTTGTGATTGGTGGAAACCTGTGTACACTCCAGGGTTGCAAAAAAAATATCTAAAGTTGAACCCTGCTGTTTTATGACTAGTCTTAATAAAAAGAAACAAAGGTGAAATTTGATTTAGTGTCTTATCCAGTGTATAGTATAAAGCCACAGGAGTCTAAAGGCACAGTAATATGGACTATGAGGAAAGCATAAATATTAGTAATAGTTTGCATTTCAATTTCTTCTAAAGTACTGGCATTGCCAGACCATGATTTTCTAGCTCTCAGATTTCATTAAAATTGCTGCAGCTCATTATTATCAAACAAGATTTGAATAGAAACAACCTAGAAACTGGGATTATATTTTTGGTTAAAGTGTTAAAAGTTTTTTTATGAACTGAAATGATATTTTCAGCTTCACTTGACCACACCTGAAGGCTGAGGTCTGACAGAAAAGCCATGACCTATACAACAGATGATGGGTAGAAAAAGCACAAAAGGTGCAGCAACCCACAGACAACACGACATGCACAGGTTCTTCTGTCCAGGCTGGCAATAGCACAAACACCCTCGGCTTCACCCTCCTAAGAGCCAAGAAAGGAGGTGAACTTGTCAAGGTTAGAAAAGCAGTCAGTGCCCAATGAAAAGAATACCTTGAAGATCTCCTTAAACATGACATTGTCCTCCATGTGAGTGCCATTGTCTCCATCGACACGGAGTTGAAAAAGCCATGTGCTAACTGAAGATCAACAAAACCTTGGGAGCAGAAGGTGTTCCTGCTGATGTTCTAAAACCTGGTGGATAGGACTTCAGTTAAACTTTACCATCCTATTTACCATATTTTGTACAAGGACATGGCAGGGGACCTCAGAGATGCTGTCATCATAACTGTCTTCAATAAAAAAGACAATTCTGAATGCAATAACTACAGAGGGGTCTCCCTGGTGCTGTGGAAAAACTCAATACCAGGATTCTCCTCAATCATCTCTACCCATTGGCTGAAAAGTTGTTCCCTAAATTGCAGTGTGGATTCCAGCCTTCTAGAGGCCCAAAGGAAAGGATTTTCACCGCCAGTCCATTCCAAGAGAAATGCAGAGATCACAATCAACCATTATATATGGCTTTTTTTAAATCTCACATTAGCCCTTGGCTCCATCATTTGAGAGGGACAATGGAGCACCCTTCTCAAACTCGGCTGCCTGCAGAAATTCTTCTCCATTTTACATTAGTTGCATGATGGCATGCAAATAGTGATCTTAACTACAATAGACCCAGTCTCAGTCCAGACTGTGGTCATGCAGGCTGAGTTAATACCCCAACATATTTCTTGATTTTTCTTTCTGAAAGTTGGTCCTCACCACCAACAAGTTTCCTGCTGGAAGGGAGATAATTTACAGCACAAATAGACAACTGTGCAAACTATGTCGCCTCCATTCAACCCCAGCTTTAGCCATTAAGCTGTAGTATGCAAAAGAAGGCTGTGTATGCGCACATTTGGAGGCTCAGCTCTAAGTCATCACCAATTTGTTCAATGACCTATGAAGGCAAATGTGCCAAATGTCTTCTGCACCGCCCAATCTATCTGCATTGCCACTTTCATGGAACTATGGACTTGAACCCTAAAGTCTTGCTGTTCATCAACATTCTTTAGTGCCCTACCAGTTACTATATAAGTCCTACTCCTATTTGACTTCCCAAAAGGCATCACCTCACACTTGTCAGGATTAAGTTCCACCTGCCAATGCTCCACCAAATTTTCCATCCATAGCCTTAGACAACCTTCTTTGCTATCCACAATACCACCAACTTTCATGGTATCTGCACACTTACTCATCATATCTCTTACATTCACATCCAAAACATTGAGCTATATCCCAAACAACAAGGGTGCCAGCATCAATCCCTGTGGTACACTACTAGTCACAGACTTCCAATCAGTAAAACATTCTTACACCACTACCCTCTGCCTCCTACCACCAAGCCAAGCTTGGATCCAATTAGCCAGCTTGCTTTGGATCCCATATGCTTCTGGACCAGCCTACCATACGGGACCTAGTCAATGCCTTGCTAAAGTCCATATTGACAGTGTCTACAGCTCTGCCTTCATCAGTTGTCTCAGTTGTTGTCTCAATCAAATCAGTGAGGCAGGATTTCCCCTGCACAAAGCCACGCAGACTATCCCCGAACAGCCCCTGCTTTTCCAAATGTACATCAGTCCTATCCCTTAGGATTTTCTCCAATAATTTCCCTACCACTGACATGAGGCTCACCAGCCTGCAGCTACCTTGCTTACCCCACTGCTCTTCTTAGATAAAGGAACAACATTAGCTGTCCTCCATTCTTCTGGCATTTCACCTGCCATCTTGTCAACTGATGGCATAACTACCAACAGTGGAATGATTATAATCAGGAATGAAGGTGAACATGCTGGAAATACTCACCAGGTTAATCTGCATCTGTGGAGAGTGGAACAAAAATAACACTTCAGGCTGAGGAATTTTCATCAGAACTACTTCATCAGAATTCTGATGATGTCAACAACCTGAACAGTAACTCCATTTCTCTCTCTACAGATGTTGCTTAAACTGTTGAGCATTTCCAGTATTTTCTGTTTTAATTCAGATCCCCAGCATTTGCAGTATTTTGCTTTTGGTTGTTGTTAGAGATGGTTTAGGGATCAGAAGCGCACAGATATTGGAGAGTTGTGCCTGGAGAAAAATACAGAGATGGGATGGGACCAGACCAAAGTGGGAAATGAAAACAAGATTAAGAATTTTAAGATCAAGGCTTTCCTTTACCATGAGCCAATATAGGTCAGCCAACATCAGAGTGTTATGTGAATGGGACCCTGGGCAATCTAGGGCATAGGATAACTTGAAGACATATAAAGTGGGCCACCAGCCAGGACTGAGTTGGAATTGTCAGGTCTAGAAATAACAAGAGTGTGGATGGGTTTCAGGAGCAGGTGAGAGGGAACAATGTGAATTTGACAGAGAATAAGGCATCATCGGCATGAGGTTAATGAGAAGGAGAGAGACTGGGGAGAAACTAGACTGTGAACACTAGGTATAAACAAGTGTATGAATGTCATTTGCCATTTGAGTACAACAAAATCAAACCTTCAGAAATGAGCACAATCAAAAGTTGATACTCTGGCATACATTTAGTGCTGACCACCAGAGATGAATTTCTCATCCATTGAGAGAGCATGACGATAGCAGGAGGGTGAAAAAGCATTGTCGCATTTTCAAAACAGATAATGAAACATACATCATCCGCAGATTTGTGTCATGGGATTCAGGATTCCTAACTAAAAATGTTATTGTTGATGAGAGTACAGCTTAAGCTGGGTATTTGAATAGTTATCCAGTCACTATGTGGTGCAAAGTAAATGGGGCAGCCTGCTAAGTGAAAAAGCAGGTAGGCAAAAAAGCTGATCATTAGATGATAAGATATCTTTATTAGTCACATGTACATCAAAACTGGAGAGGCTGGACAAACTTGGGCTCTTATCTCTGGAGCGGCGAAAGCTAAGGGGTGATATATTGATAGTGTATAAAATTATGAGGGGCACAGATAGGGTGGACAAGCAATATCTTTTTCCCATTATTGAGCGTCCAATACCAGAGGGCATGCATTTAAGGTGAGGGGGAGTAGGTTCAGAACAGACGTGAGGGGTACGCTTTTTACTGAGTGGTGGATGCCTGGAATGCGTTGCCTGATAGGGTAGTGGAGGCAAACTCATTGGGGGTTTTTAAGAGGGGCTCGGATGGGCACATGAATAAGAGGAAAATAAAGGTATATGGGCATTCTGTCGGTAGGAGGGAATAGCAATGTCGGCGCAACATTGTGGGCTGAAGGGCCTGTTCTATGTTGTACTGTTCTATGTTCTATTTTCTATATTCTATGTTCTATGAAACACACAGTGAAACACACCTTTTTGTGTAGCATGTTCTGGGGGCAGCCCGCAAGTGTCGCCACGCTTCCGGCGCCAACATAGCATGCCCACAACTTTCTAACCCATACGCCTTTGGAATGTGGGAGGAAACTGGAGCACGCGGAGGAAACCCACGCAGGTTCAGGGAAAACATACAAACTCCTTACAGACAGTGGCCAGAATTGAACCCAGGTCACTGGCGCTGTAATAGCATTACGCTAACCACTACACTACCGTGCCTACCTCTATTCACGTGTTAAGGACGGTCTTGAGCGCGTAGGAGATCAGAAGCTAGACATTCATTTAGACAACTCCAAAGAAAGAGTGCTGTGAGTTGAAACATCAGGTTAACCCTAAGTAAACAATTTGGCACACATTTCTGGGTGACTTATTTACTCACAGAACAGCCAACTTCTACTAACGCAACTCTCCTAACGCCACAATTTTTCAAGGGCCAGTACTCAAACTACATTCTTCGTCCATACTGAGATCAGCAACTTCCACAACTTCAAATACAACCTCTCACACCTGTCCATAGAGATTATGATTACTTGCAGCTCCCTGGCTTCAATGTCATTCAAGCTGCCGCTCACCTCTGTCACATCTCAGTTCGTAGCTCATGACTGCATTTGGGTTTGAAAATCCATTATCGAAGAGAAAAGGTTTCATTTACTTTTCCTTCAAGCCACAGGAACAGAATGGGCGTTTCCCCAAAGTTCAGGCATTCATAAACTGCACTTGTGTCCTCCTGACAACTTCCCCTCAGGAGCCCCAGGCTATGATGCTGGAGGGTCTCTGTGGCTCCCTTGCACAAAGGATACACTTCCGATGGCCACTGTTCTTCAACAGCCTGTCCAGGCTCCTCCTATCATCTGGTTGCACCTCCATCTTCTTCCCATCACTGCAGTGTCCATTCATTTTTGGCAATACTTCCCCATAGTTAGGAAACCATTGCAAGAAGTGCCATATAGCCCTTTTATAACTGATAAAAACATTGCACCTGCTGTTGAATTGTAACAGCTGCAGGAATGTGCAACACATCGACAGGAATGTGGTCAGTTTTATTATGGTGTCATAAGGCAAACCTGACCACTGCTCTCTAAACCACACAATTGAAATTCTCACTCTTTATGTGGCTTTCACTGACAGCATTAGGGTGACTCACAATGCTTTAATGACAAGAAAAAAGTGTGAAGCTATTTCAAAACTGAGATGCTTTACATCTTTTCACGGATGAACTGTTCAGCAAAACAGCTGCTCAGCCTCCCTGGACTCTGGTCTGGATTCGAACACAAAATGGTAAAATATGGATACAGTATCAATTTGGCTATTTTGGTTAGAATGATGTAAAAAGGGGCTGAAGATGCTGAGGGTAATTGCAACTAATCCTTAATGTGTTCTCACACCTGTGGTATAGTTGATCTGAGATCAGGGTCCCCAGCCTCAGGTAAGAACAGGCATCCACTACAGTCAAAGATCTCTTCCTCGTAATATTACCAGCAGTGCTACACCATCTCCTCTCATAAATTGGGCATAGGGCCAAACCTGTCAGCCATAATATGGGGCAAATCAATGGGGTGGCTCAATAGTTTAATTGTACTTCCAGTGGTATACTGGTGTCCCTGTCCTGGCCTTGCCTTTCTTTACCAAGTTTCAGCGTCAGCTTAAATTGAAGATTACTGCCCAGCAACAACTTTTCATTCTCTTGAGCCATTAGTATCCTTGCAATTCCAGTCTAATTTCTGTGGCTGTTCAATAGCCGCGTCACTCTTATTGGTATTTCTTGAGAAACAGAAGGTCTGTGAAAGTGAGCCTTAGTGGTTAATCAGTCCTGTGCCTCATGGTGAACCCTAAAGGGCTTTACTCCTTCTATTCCACACCCTGCCCACCCCAAGACAGATGTATCTGTTCTCATTCAACTCTTTAGAATTTGAATACATCTTGTCATGTGAAACTGACATCTACATTGGGATCCTAGGCAATAGTTGAAAAGAGTTTTCTTATCAATTCGTGGAAAATCTCCACAACCTCACACAGGGGAATGGCTGTATAAGTAGTGGAAGGAGCACACCACGCCTCAGACACCTGCTGCCCTTTCTGTGGGAGAGTCTATGGTTCTCATTTTGGCCTCATTAGTTACCTCAAAACCCACAAGACCAGTGTGGAAGCAAATTAAGTTCAATTCTAAAGGACTGCCTAAGGAGAGGAAGAGGACTCATCAATTATTCCTTTATTCGCCATTAAAGAACAAACGTCTTAAAAATTGGGAAGCTTATTTCAAAACTTGCCCAAAAATATTCTTGAAAGCTCATTAAAAAGAAATAATTATTTCCAAAATAGCATCACAATATTAATGACTGAGGCCTCTGGAGCAGTCAGATCATTGGGATTTACAGTATAAACACTGAGACTGACCCCTCCTATGGTTTATGCCCTAAAGACTGAAGTATGTGTGCAAATTGCACACTTCTTCTCTTGAAAATACAGTGAAATGGAAAGTTACATTCTAATTGGTGTAGGACTTCCATGAAGAAAGATATTTGGAAAGGAGTAATTGGATTTTTGAAATATCATTAATTAATGAGGCATTTAGCGATCTTGTGATTGAATCATTGGTATAATTGATGGTCAAACAATGTATACAATAGTTAGGGAAGGAATAATAAATAGAAGGTTCAAACAAATATTAACCATATTTGAGTTTTAACCACACACACACACACATGAAAACCTTAGTTTTCCAATATTATGGTTTTGCCAAATATCATGCTTTTACATTTTTAAGGTAAACCACTGCCAAGAAAAAGCTTTTTTCATCCCTAAGTACTTCAAAATCAACATTGTTTCTTTGGTGTGTTCATTATGATTTTGTGGGCAAACCCAGCAGCCAATTTGCCCACAGCAAGAACTCACAAAAAGTAAGATAAATGCCTAATAAATGCAGGAAAACAAGCTTCCTTTCCTTCAAGTAATACCAAAAGGTATTTTACATGCATGTAAATAGAAAAACGTAGCTTAACTTAGCATTTCATATAAAAGACAGCTTTCTCT
Source organism: Pristis pectinata (assembly GCF_009764475.1). Classification (NCBI taxonomy): domain Eukaryota; kingdom Metazoa; phylum Chordata; class Chondrichthyes; order Rhinopristiformes; family Pristidae; genus Pristis; species Pristis pectinata. Next base: position 118,693,078 of record NC_067407.1, read on the forward strand.
TCCTCCAGAGCCCATACATTATTCTACTTAGGTCCCTGTCTAGATTATGTCCTAAAGTCCCTTGAATAAGCTTGAACCTATAACCTTCTGATTTGGAAGCAAGAGCACCACAGCTGACATTTAAATCGGAGGGTAAGAACAGCATATTTTATTCACTGTAGCTTCATGGTAGTATCACTGTGCAAAACCAGTGTCTGCTGCAATGAATGTGCCAAAATCCAATCCCACCACAGTAATTTCAGTGTCCGAAGCCACCTGAAAATAAAAGTTTGGAGAATCTCTCCGGTAACTTTAAAAGACCATCTGCTATAGGATGGTCTTTTCCCTATAGGAAAAGAAACCTGATATGCTTTCCTGGTTGGCTTGAAGGTGACCCAAACGTCTGCCAACATGGTTGACCCTTAATCATCTTCTTGTAAGTAACTCAGTTAGAAAAGAAAATACCATCAATAACTGCTGATTTTATCAATTATTCCCACATACAGAAATTAACTGCTGATTTAATACTCCAGTTATGCATTTCCTGATAAGATCATGTATGTGTTTTTTTTTTCTAGTCAGCCCAATTGGCTGCTGGAAATCCTCTGGTGAGAATATTACTCCTATTCTGAAGAGTTCCCTTAATAATGGTTTAGCTTTTAGTGTACTTTTCACATTTAGATTAATTGTGAAATATTTTAACATTCTGCTTTCAATAATTTATTCCAATATCAGCATCAATATTTTTTACATTTTTATGCATGAGAATAATTTTATGACAAAGCAATCAACATATATGTCTTTGTAACTGAAATTACTAGTCAAGAATATATCACAGTAAAATTAAAATATGGAGTTTATTTTAGAGAGACCAAAGTTAAATTCAGAGAAGTAACAACATAAAAACAGTTCACTTACCAAATTGTGTACACAGGCCATTTTAACAAATAGTTCTAATCATGTTTACTTGTTATGTTTCCATATTCTTTCACTTTGATTTCTTTCCTGTGAAGGGACTTGGGACATTTTACAACATAAAAGGTAGTGCAAAAAGCAGGCTATTGTTATCCATTTACTAATCCAATTTATCTGATATAATATAATTTTTGCTCCAAATATGCTTACTGCCTCAATCACCAAATTGGGAAGTGAATTCTACTACCTAATAAATTAGTGTTAAGATGTTGATTGTGCAATCTGTTGTAGGTGATCTTGTATTTATTCTCATTCAATCTTGATCACTTGATCTGCATTATTTGGCTCCGTTATCCCCATTGTTTAGCAGCACTTCAGCAATTCAAGTTATCTACTGGGGTCTTAATGCTGGCTACATGTGACACTCAGCAAGTCTCTTTGATTTAAAGTCATAAGTGTATCAGCTTGAGCTTCCACTGCAGCAGACAGTCCTTGAATGTTTTCCGTTTGTGCAAAGATATCAATGGTTTTTACCTACATGAAGCTTGAGTTTACAAGTGTGAACTGAGCCATCCATCACCTCTGTACTGGTAATGGTAATGGTGGGCTCCAAGATCTGGTCATCTTGGTGTCAGTTTCCATTCATCTGTCATATTGCATACCTGCCAATGCAATATTACAATGTACCAACCCTCTAGCTTTTTTGCTTCAGGCTACCCATTGAAGTTGTCATCTGATTCTCTACATAGAAGTCATGTCTCCCCCATGAGCCAAAAGCTACACTATTCTATCCCTTTGGATGCAGTGAGTTATCAGTCTTTAGAGCATGGAAAGGATCAGATTCTAGACTGGTTGCTGTAAATATTACATAAGGTTGCTTCATCTGCAAGAAGGAATGTGGCAAACCCCTACCCCAGCTTTGCAGTTTGTCATGCTATCAAGGTATGTCTAGGGCTTTAAGAAAGCAAACTAACAAAAATAACAATTAAAAGATATTTTAAGTAACTTAAAATAATTAAGTCTTGAAAGGAAACAAAAATAATTTTAAAAGTGTGCCTGCAAACAGTGGGATTTGAGTATAACACTTGAAGCAGTGCTCTGTGTGTGAGAATTTTTTTCATGTTATCTTTCTTTATGACAAAGAAAGAAGCCATTTGGCCAATCAAGCTGACAGCTCTCAAAGCAATCCATTCCCCCAGTTACTGTGGTGGAGCATATCAGGTCTGGTACGAGTTTGATTGTTGGTGACAGAGATTGATAGAAAAGTCACTGTATGGCACCTGAGGCTGGTTGTACCACTTGAGGGATGCATGGCATTTGAAAATGCATTCACTGACCTTGACCACACATAGGATTTCACTGAACTTCAAGTGGCACTGTGTCCAAGTCCTCACAACTTGCCTGCTGGCTTTTCCCACCTCAGTCAGGTCCTCCAACTACCTTAAAAGTATTTGGCTGGAGGACTTTCTGACCTCTTGGGGAAACTAATCTCTTTCCATCTCTCCAACTTGCAGCAAGAACATCAGTACTGAGTTGGAAAGCCATGGAACTACTCCCTCTCAAATTAAGCCATTCTCAAATGTCTTCCAGGTCAGCTTCAGTTGCGGGTAGAATCACTCACACCTGCTGCAGCCACCATGTATCTTCCACGACCTGGTGCAAGCTAGCTTTAAGCAATGAAAGCTAACTTTAATTAGTGCTAGTCATTCATGTAATTGCACTCCCAATCCCTGAGGTGACAAATCGTTGAAAAGTGAGGTTAGAGCTACCTGCTGATTGAATTCACTCCAATAATTTGGTTTGTTGCCTGAATCAGAAACAACAGGCTCAGGTGAAAAATGCATCACTATCCCTGCACTCATTTCAGAGACTATCCATTTAGCCTCTGGTTTCTCCTTTTATCATTCTTATGTAATTACAGATTATTTCAGACTGTAATCTCCACTAAACAATTCTAATGCAAAAAAAATCCCATTTTCTTTGGTCTGATAATTCCTCACAGCAGACAGCAACCTAATTAATTTTCATAATATCCTTCCTATTGTGTGGAGTCCAATATTGTACACAGTATTCCAAATGAAGCTTTATTAATATTTTAGAACACAAGAAATATGAACAAGAATACTACATGTGGCCCTGGAGCCTGCACCACCATTCGAAAAGATCACAGCCGATCTGGTCCAGATTTCGACACCACTTTCTTCTCTATTCCTGAGAATCCTTGATTTCCCTGCTATCCAAATATCTATTTTAGCCCTGAATAAACTCAATGACTCAGCCTACATATTACTTTGATTTTTATATTTGGTAGCCTGGAGATTCATTGGTACTGGGGGGAGGTGCACTCCAGGGTCATTGTGTGGAATGCCAATGATGAGCATGGCTGTGTTCACAACAAAACAAAATTCCACAGTACCTGAAGCAAAAGGTGTCAGGTGTTATGGAATGGCCTTCTACACACTGTACACTGCACCACCAAGAAGTGCACAGAAGAAAGTATCAGGTAAATTTGGGTCTCAGGAGCAATCACAAAGTTAGGAAGGGCCAGGGAGAGGAGGGTGCAAAAACCAAGATGTGATCAAAGTCAGGGGTCAGATTGGGAAGTTGACATTGGGGCAGAATTAGAAGCTGATTAAGAGGATTATGGTTGGTGGGTTGTGGATATAAAACACGGTGAAGGCATCAAACAAGAGGAAGGGTTAAGCAGGACATCCAACAAATGTGTGGTGCCCATTCCAAGACTGAGATCTGCTCAGTGAACAGCATTATTACAGCATGGTTGCTCTGAGAATCCTTACTGACAGGCACAATTCACAACAGCATGGCCTAATTTTTTGGTCACGTGCGAAAAGAAGGCAGTGCACAATGTTTTGTCATTCCATGTGGAATCTGACATGGAAATGGCATCAGTGGCCTATCAAATTTCTGGAGTGACATGATTCAACCCAAATGTAGTCATAATTGCCTTCTGTTACAGAAATAACCAATTTACGTATGCATTGCATTGAAAGAAACAGTGCTATGTGTATAGATTTCGAGGTCATATATTTCATTTACTGCCTTATAAACCCATGCTGCAGCCTGGATAATCCTTTGAACTTGTATCAGGAAGTGCCTCTGGTTTTCACAGAGCTGAGCCTATTTCCATTCATGGTAAATTACTTCTGTTTCTTTTCTAAAATACATCACCTCACATTTACAGACATTGAATTCCATCCAACATATTTTAATTTTAACCCATTCTGCATCATATACAATTTTTCAACCCTTCAGTTTCTTTTGGATTACTAAAAAATTGATATAAGAAAAGTTTCCATTGACATTCAAACATATTCATGAAGTATTGTCATAAACAAAATGTTCGTAATCAAGTGGAAAATTTAAAAATCGAAACCTGACTAGAAAGCATTAGGTTAGAGTAATTTAAAAGATAGTCAGGTTAAATGAAAGACAAAACATCACTTAACAATGCAGAGTATTTGAAAATTAGATGGAAAGAGTTCAAATCATAATATTCCAATGAGAAAAATGGCTCTGGATTAAAAACTACAATTTCGCAGACGAAAAGGAAAGTTAAGTTAAATATAAAACTAAAATAAGCAGCATTTTCTGCTTTCAGTGCAGTGAAAGAAGGAACTGAAAGAGAGAGAGGCAAAGAGAGAAAGAGAGACAGAGCAAAGACCAAGGAGAAAAACAGAATAGCCTGCTTTTATATTACACCTTCCATTACCTCAAAGTGTCCCAACTGTTGTATGGCTAACAAAGTACTTCTGAAGTATATATAGGTGTCAATATCTGCAAGCAAGTCTCTACAGTGAGCAATGTGATAATAGTTGAATAATCTGTTTTTAGTTATATTGACTGAGGGATAAATACTGACCTGGACAATGGAGATAAGCCCTTTACTTTGTTTCAAGATGGTGCATGGGGTCTTTCATGTTCTTCTGAAAGAAAAGACATAGCCTTGGTTTAATACTTCACCTAAAAAATAGCACCACCAACAATGCAGCACTCCCTTGGTTCTGTCCTGAAGGTTTCTGCTCAAATCTCTGAAGTGTGACAAACCAATAATTTTCAAAACAGAAAGCTGGGCAAATACAAGCAATGCTCAAATACTACAAAAAAAAGATTGTGATCATTAATAAACTGGAAATGAAGAAATTTTACAGTAATACTTACGGCAATAAGATTGTTGTATATGAACTTACCAGTAGTAAAACGATGGTTATGGTAGGGAGGAGAAGTTCTAAGAGATTAGGGACCCAAGCTTCTAGTAAAGAATGAAGAAAAGTTGGAGAAGCGGACAGAACTATTAATAAAAGTTATTATTCAGTGGCATGGTACTAATAAAACGACTCAAATTTCAGACAGACTGATCAGATTAGGTAGCTTACATTTGAGGATTCTAATGGGAAACAAGGGAAGAAATAAACAGAGACTCTGACTATAATTTTCCAGAATTCTGTGGAAATGGATATTTTGCCAGAGGATTGGGAATTGCCTATTGTGGCTTCTCTCTTCAAGAAAGGAAGCCAAGGATAAGCCAAAAAATTATGAGCCAGTTAAACTTACTTCAATGGTAGTTAAACTACTAAAGTTTATATTACGGGATGAAATTACTAAATTCTTGATGTAATATGATTTAATCAGGGCCAGTCATCATGGATTGCTGAAGGGCAGGTCATGCTTAACTAACTTTAAAGAAGTCTTTAAAAAAATAGAAAAGATAGTTGAAGAAAATCCCAACAGATACAGTTTAAATGGATTTTCAAGAATCATTTGATTAGATACCACAGAAGATACTTATGGTACATTAAATTCTGGGGAATGTGGTACAGCTCTGATGATAGGACACCATTACAAATGAGAATAACATTTTTTTAAGAAGTGGACTGCATCCTCCTGAAAGTCTTCATGGAGGAGCTGGAAGAGGGATACTAGTATTCTTGAGAGCCAGCTGAGCGTATTACTCATGAGTCTAGGAGGGTTATGTCAATAATATTGTTTGCAAACTCCCTCACACAGAAAAATGTTGAAAAATTGTGCAAGAAATTCAGTAACTTGTTCAGAGTTCCATTGGATCAGAATACATTTTGCTTGCCCATTAAACTAATCAAACTCTTAAAATGACAATGACCCACCAATTTTTCATATTTCATCCAGTGTAGATCCTCCCCACACTCAGCATAGTTTTTGAACAACTCTTTTAACAACAGATGGATAACCGTCAGATTCCAGATGAAAAACACAATGACGCTGGAGGAACTCAGCAGGCCAGGCAGCATCCATGGAGAAAAGCAGGTGGTCAATGTTTTGGGTCAGGACCCTTCTTTAGGGGTCAGGGTTCAGATTCCAACTCCTACGCTCTGCAGGGTGTATAGTGACACAGTGGGTAGCGCTGCTGCCTCACAACTCCAGGGACGTGGTTTTCGATCCTTACTTTAGATGCTGTCTGTGTGGATTTGCATGTTTTCCCACTGACCAATATGGCTAATTTAGAGATGACAACCAATGTCTGGCAATGCATGTTGTCATTGTGAAACCACAATAAAGACACTGTTTTCAGGCATTTATATTTCCTTAGAGGTATCAACGCCAACAAGTCTCCCAGAGAAAAGTAATTATTTGCTAATAACATTGAAAATTGTCACCTGTCTTTGAAATGATTTTTATGTGAAACTGGCACAGCAGAACTATTCTCAGAGCCAAGATATTTGTTTGGATGGAAAATAGAGGATAATGAAACTAATTCAAATGTTAGGAGCCGGAAAATGAAGACAGATTTCTTCCCAAATAGAAACATACACTGACATTTAAATTTAGAAAGTTTTGACTTAAGGTCTCTTTTTCACTGTACCCATCAGGAAGATCACAAAAACTTACAGAAAGAGCACAAAAATGTAACATTGCATACATACAGTAGATATAGGAGCAACAGAAGTAAAATAATGGAGCTCAGGTTAAGAAATGGATTCAACTTTTAAAAAAACCTTTTCTTATCACAGTGTTTACTTGTATATGTTTTGTTTGCTTGAAGTTGTAGCATCTCAGAATTGTAGTTGTTTAGGAGCAAGATTAAGATTCCAATTCATATAGATCAACCTTTTGTTTTGTGTGCATATACAACATGAATTCTCCAATAGGAATTAACATTCCAAGATCCTGTTCTTACCTGTCATTAAATATGGATGATGGTTGTTCACTCTAGATATATTTCTACTTGTCGATGAAAATGAAATTTCCAAATCTGGGTAAAATTTTGAAAGACGAGTCCTAGCCCCCACTCAGAAGGACAGACTTACTCTTAGAAAACTTATTGTAGTTTTCTCAAGGGCTGGAAGTATAATTTCAACATTCATGCCAATCTGAATCAGATTGGCTAGCCATTATACACAGCATCTGTTATTTCACTGAAACCTCAGACCCATGCCATTCTGGCACCCAATCTGATAATGCCAATACACAAGGCATAATTCAACCCTTTACTAATTACTTCAAGTGATACCTCTTTTCAAAATTATTGGGTTGTTCATTACAGTTATTTTCAATTATATACTTGGAGGCAAGTGAAGAAGAACATATGGCTGGATTGGGCTTTAAAATAAATGTTTGACTAATGAATTGATTTGAGGGATACTTTTGAATTGATCATTACTAATACTTTTAGCCATATTTTGATTTGTGGATAAAGGATTATCTGGACCAATCTAGATTTATTACTGATATATTACATCTTGTGTGGTGTTATATTATTTCCACAAGCTATTGGTTCTTTAAATAAAATGGACTTTGTCATATTATGTGGCTTCTTGCTTCGTCATATTGTAAAATTATGCCTGAGTGACTCACTGCAATGTGGCCATTCTCCAACTCAAGAATACCCTCTGACCTGAAAATGCTTGATGTTTTCATGAAGTGCCATTAGACCTTTTACATCTTTCCTTTTATGCACATTTAAGAATGTTCTGATTTCAATGTTCAGCGCAAACTGCAAATGTTCCAATAAATCTGAATGAATGTGCATGTATTAGTGTTCATGAGGTTAAACTACTACATAATGTAAACCACAATGCTGTCAGCTTAAAATTTTAAAACAATTTTCAATCCAACGATATTTTTGGAACATGAAATCCACCTGATGTTGCAGTAGTGCTATCCATTTTGGCTTGGTTGAACAGTGGTGTTCCTGTTCAGTGACAGAAGTTGTGGTGGAACCTGTTAGGTCATCGTCACCTTCAGGCTCCCACTCCCTCTTCTGCAGGCTTCCTCATATGACACCTGTACTTAATATGTAACATTTTCCTCAATATTTCTCAATCTTCTTATTCCTGTTGACATTTTGCACTTTAGCAACTTGGAGCTATTGGCAGTGTTTTCCTGGTTTGGTGCCTCATCAGTGTCTGGGCTGGGTATGAGGTGAACACTGGCATTGGAATATTATTGTATGCCAAGACACTGAGATGTGCATCTGTGTGTGCTTCTTTTCCCTTTCACGTAATCAGCTTGGTTGTTTTGACTACATTCTCCACCTTTCCATTGGATTGTAAATAGTATGGTGATGAAGTTGTGTGAGTGAATTTCTACTTAGTTGCAAAGTTTGCAAATTCAACTAAATAAACTATGGGCCATCAAATGTTACAACCTCATCTGAAATTATGTATCTGGCAACCTGAACCTTCCAGCTGTCAATGACAACTGAAGATGTGGTTGAACTGAAGTGAATTATTTCCAGGAAGCTGGAAAAGATAATCAATTGTCACCATGTTTTTGACTTCAACCATGAAAAGACCCACTGTTACTTTAGCCCAAGGTCTATCCAGCACCTTATGTGAAAGCAGAGACTCCTGTTACCTTGGTTTCCATAGATATGCACACCCCATGTTGTCACGTGAAGTCTGTCACTTCTACGTTCATACCTGGCCAAAGCAGTGATTCATGAGCTCTCCCCAAAAGTTGCTCTCTCCCAAATGTAATGAGTGCATTTGGTCTAACATTTCTATCCTCATAGAACTCTTCCACCTGTGTAAAACAACCCTTCAAAGTACTGAGCTCATCCAAAACACAGAAGTATGGAAACTGTATGGAACCTCTCTGCCTGTCTTCTCATAAAAGCTGCATGCAATTCTTGTAGCACTGTGTTACTTGATGTGTCTTCCTGTAGCTTCTTCATTGCTGGTGGACATTTCAAGTTCCTAAGTAAAAATATCACCAACAATTTGTCCTGGTCCAGCCACATTGGCACGAGAGCCAAGAAAGCATATCAATGCCTGCACTTCCTCAGAAGGCTAAGGAAATTTGGCATGTCTCCAATGATTCTTACCAATTTTGATAGATACACCATAGAAAGCATCTTATCCAGATGCATCACAGCTTGGTATGGCAACTGCTCTGTCCAACACTCCAAGAAATTGCAGAGAGTTATGAACACAGCCCAGTCCATCATGAAAACCAGCCTCCCTTCCATTCACAAGATCACAAGACAAGGGAGCAGAAGCAGGCCATTCGGCCCATCGAGTCTGCTCCAAGGAAAGGGAAATAGAAATGAGAAATGGGGAATGGGGGAAGAAGAAGAAGAAAAAAAAACTATTCTAATCCCAATTGCCGGCCTTATCCCCATATCCCTTGATATCCTGACTATTTAGATATCTATCTATCTCTTCCTTGAACGCCCCCACTGACCTGGCCTCCACTGCTGTACGTGGCAAGGAGTTCCACAAATTCACCACCCTCTGGCTAAAGAAATTTTTCCTCATCTCTGTTTTGAAACTGTACCCTCTAATTCTAAGATTGTCTCCTCTGGTCCTGGACTCACCCACCAAGGGAAACAGCCTAGCCACATTTACTCTGTCCTTTCCTATCAATATTTTAAATGTCGCTATGAGGTCCCCTCTCATTCTTCTGTACTCCAGCGAGTTCAGTCCAAGAGCCGACAAACGCTCCTCATACGTAAGCCCTTTCATTCCTGGAATCATCCTCGTAAATCTCCTCTGAACCCTCTCCAACATCAACACATCCTTCCTAAGATGTGGGGCCCAAAACGGCGCACAATATTCCAAATGAGGCCTCACTAGTGCCCCGTAGAGTCTCATCAACACTTCCTTACTTTTATACACTATACCTCTCGAAATGAATGCCAACATAGCATTCGCTTTCTTTACCACCGATCTGACCTGGTGGTTAACCTTTAAGGTATCCTGCACGAGTACCCCCAAGTCCCTTTGTACTTCCGTGCTTTGGATTTTCTCTCCTCCTAGATAATAATCTGCCCGCTTATTTCTGCTTCCAAAGTGTACAACTGCACATTTCCCTACATTGAATCTCATCTGCCATTTCCTTGCCCATTCTCCTAAACTGTCTAGGTCCCTCTGCAACCTTCCTATCTCTTCAATACTCCCTACTCCTCCCCCTATCTTGGTGTCATCCACAAACTTAGCCACGAAACCATTTATTCCATCATCCAAATCGTTAATGTACAAGGTAAAAAGGAGTGGTCCCAACACCGACCCCTGCAGCACACCACTAGTAACCGGTAACCAACCAGAACGAGATCCTTTTATTTCCACTCTTTGCTTCCTGTCAACCAGCCAATGCTCCACCCATTCTGTTATCCTACCCGTAATTCCATGACCTCTCATCTTATTAATCAGTCTCTTGTGAGGCACCTTATCAAAGGCCTTTTGAAAGTCTAAATACACAACATCTACCGCCTCTCCCTTATCCACCTTACCTGTGATTTCTTCAAAAAAACTCCAATAGGTTAGTCAGGCAGGATCTTCCCTTCACAAAACCATGTTGGCTAGGACCTATCCTGCCCTGCGCCTCTAGGTATTCCGTAACCCCGTCTTTGAGGATAGATTCCAATAACTTACCTCAGGAAAGCAGCTAACATAATCAAGGACCCCTCCCGCCCCATTCATTCCCTCTTCTTTCCTCTTCTGTCAGGCAGAAAATACTAAGTTTGAGAACATGTACCATCAGAGTCAAGGACAGTTTCTATCTCACTTCATTGGACTCTTGAATGGACCTCTCATATGCTAAAAGATGAACTCTTGGTCTCCCAGTCTACCTCATCATGGTTCTTGCACTTTATTTATTCTGCGTTCTGTTTTCCTTTTTACTACCTTAATGTACTTATGCTGGATGACATGCAAACAAAAGCTTTTCATTGTATTTCAGTACGTGACAATAACAAACCAATTTTCAACTTTCAGTGACAGACTGTTGCACACATTCACTTGTTCCAATTTTGTCTACAATCTCTCTTTCTTTCAGGAAGATACAGTGTGGGCAGTGAAGAGGATACAGACAGGGTAGGTGAATGACAAGGACATGGCAGATGAAGTCTAATGTGGAACAGTGTGAGGTCATTCACCTTTGTGGGGGAAATAGTGAGGCAAAGAATTTTATAAATGGTAAGAGATTGAATGGCGTTGGTGTTTAGAGGCAAGTTCAGCAACCAATTATGAAGGCAAACAGTATGTTGACTTTCAGTGTAAGAGGATTTGAGTACAAGAGTGGACAAGAGAAGCCAGACAGTCTGGGACTGTATTCCTTGAAGTTTAGAAGAATAAGGGGTGACCTGATTCAAACATATAAGATCCTAAAGGGGCTTGACAGGGTAGATGTTCAGGTATTTTCACTATTGGGAGAGTAATGAACAAGGGGCATAATTGCAAGAAAAGGGGCCAGACAATTTAAAGCTGAGGTGCATAGAAATTTCATCTCTCAGAGGGAAGTGAATCTTTGAAATTCTCTATCCCAGAGTTTGATGGAGGCCAGATCATTAGATATATTTAAGGTGAAAATAGATAAATATTTGATAGGTTGGCAAATTGAGGGATGTGGGGAACTGGCACAGTCGAGAGTTGAGGCCATCACAGATTAGTTCTGATCATATTGAAAGGCAGGGTCGGCTTGAGGGGTCTCCTGCTCCTATTTATTGTGTTCTTGCATTCCTTTGCACGAAGAGTACAAATATCCTTGGGGAGACTGCAGCTGGAATATTGTGTACAGGTCTGGTCTCCATACCAAAGGTAAGATACATTTTCAACAGAGGGAGTGCCACAAAGGTTCACCAGATTGATTCCGGGGATAGTGAGTTTGTCACATGAGGAGAGATAAAGCAGGCTAGGCCGGTACTCCCTTGAGTTCACAAGAATGGGAGGTGACCTCATTGAAATATACAATACACAACAGTATTCTATTTACTTAGTATCCAGTCACATAGCTATTGGCTTAATCTACATGCCCGTGATGCTGCTGTAAGCAAGTTTTTCATCATACCTGTACCTCACTATACTTGTGTATATAACAATAAACTCAATTTAACTTGGAATTCAGTTTAGCAGGTGAATACAAAATCCTTATCATGATACACCCTCTGTCTCCTACAGCAATCAATGTAGCATTTTTCAACAGCAATTTTGGGTTCCAAGAAAACTGCATGTAAATCTGATATACCACGATCAAAACAATTTCTGACACCAGGTTGAATGGTGCTGTCTCCTGTTGTAGCTGTGACACTTTACTCTGCATTCTGTATTGTTTTAACTTGTGCTACGTCAATGCACTGTGTAACGAATTATCTGTATGAACGGTATGCAAGACAAGTTTTTCACTGTACCTCAAAACAAGTAACAATAATAAACCAATTCCAATTTATACAGAGGACTCCTTGTCATACTCAGCACTTCCTTGTGAGTCATGTAGTATGATTATTTCTGGCCACTCACAAGCCATCATTGTGGTCACTCTCCATCTTGGCAATGCCCATTGAGCCAGAAATATTTGATACTTGCAGCTGCTGTATTATCATGAGATGGTGCTACAAGGCACAACATCTCTTTCACTTTGCTGTCTGGAAATTAGATGCATTGGGTCCTGGATTTTATGCACAAATTGACCTGGAAGTGATTTTCCTACAGTTACATGATGCCAGTGATTACTTCTGGGTGAAATTGCATACAGTGAGAAATTGGACCAAGGACCTCCATGTGCAATTCGCCTGAGTGTGTTTGATAGTTTTCCGGTATCAGTCAAACACTTCATGATGGCATTAGTCACACAGAGCATGTTTCCTCTTTGCTAGCATAGATTGTGAATTGTGAATGTAGCCCAGAACTTTTGTTGAACACTCCCAGTGCAAGTCAGAGTACAGTATACTACTTTTTCACAGGTGTGGCAGCCTCACAACTCATTACAGGCTGCTCAATCAACTTCCAAAATCAACCAAATGCACTTAAACTAATAAGGAGTGTTTCTTCAGCATTTAGTTGCCTCAGTGGTAACACCAATCGCTGTAATCCATTAGGTGCACTTATGGCCATGGCTGGCCAATTAGGGTGGGTCGGGGATCTCAAAGACCTCAGGGATCTGGGATGCTCATACTCCTGGACAGTCTTCACAGAGACTACATCCTATCTAAAGCTGTCTGATAAGCAATGTATTCTCAGGCTCGTTTTCCAAAACTGTCGTCGCTGAGATACGGGAAGACCTTTGGCCACAGTTTCATCCTGCATGAAGGTCAAGGTCACCATGGTTCTCCATGTCCCTGACCACATGATCTTTCCAAGCTGCAGCATCAGATCTCTGCAATCTCTCCCAATTCGCTGCATGCTGCCAAGGGGAATGTGCCTTTAAGAGATGGCACACTCTTCACATTGCCAGTCAGCAAGAGTTCCAGGTAGGATAAATAGTGTGGCCGCGTGGTCCCGTCTGGTGCTGTGTCGTGGTACATAATTCTCGACGGCAGCCGTTCTACCGCTGTTGCTAATGTATTGTTGAACAATATCACTATTCTTTGGGGGGGTTGGGGGTAGCGATCCTATTGTGTGTTAGGGCGATCTGCAGAGCATGCTTACCGCACCGAAACTGAGTGAAACCCAATTTCTAGGGCACGGATTATCAATAACCTGACACTATGCAACTGTGATCCTCTAAAATCACCCTTTCTTATCTGAGACCCTCCCCGCTGCCGCCCATTAGACTGGGAATTTTCAAAGCATGAATTGGTGGCCCTTTTGGCTGTTCTCAAAACTCAGACGAAAGGCAAAAGTTCATAGCACCTTGGCTTTATGCAAAAAAAAAGTATCAATTAAGTGAGCAGATTTTTTAAAACGCTGATGACACTTCCGAAAGTTGCAAAGAAGAAACTCCACCGCCCTTCTGTTTTGCATAGGGGGCGGGGGAAGGAATAACCTGCGAAGTGCTAATTCTGCTCACCGATGCTGGGCGTGGTGGTGTTGTCAGCGCCAGTTTGTGCCGGGACCTTGCTCTGTCCGCCGCTGCAGCAGCGGCCCCGGGGACACAATGGCTCGCGCGCCCTGCTCTTGCCCACACGCGCAGCCCCGGGTCGGGCCACAGTGACCGGGGGGCGTATGCCAAGCCCAACTGTTACTAAGGTAAACTTAATGTGTTTTTCATATTAAAAATCGAATGCAATGCAAGCAGTTTTTGGAGATACCAACCACCATCAAGCAATCGGCATGAGGTGCTCTTTCTGCCTCAAACTAACGCATGGTTTTGGCTGGGAATGTGGCAGTGTCTGGCGCAGACTAATACAGAGCAGTCAGGCTGAATATTGACATCCGTCGCGCTGTCAGGGCTATAAGAGCTCTCGAGCTGTGCAAACTTAACAAAAAAGTAACTTGAATTGGTCATTCCAATTGCTCGCTAATTTTCCTAAAGTGTCTGGGGGAAACCTTCATTTCAGTTTATTTTAACAGAAGTTTTGTTTGTGTAACTCACCGGAATATTGGGCGTAAGGTGAAAATGAACTTTTTATCCAGGTCTGTCATGCCCCGACTTGAGCGCCAAAGAGCATCATGATGCTTCACATGCTTAAATCAGTCTGATCGCATCGGAATCACAGTTTGATATTTTAGCAAAGGATCTACCCACATTTTGTGGCTGCCTCATGCGCGGAGAAGAAACATAATAAAAGGTGAGCCAAGAAAATAAAGGTAACTGAAAAGCTGCTAAATATGTCGCGCCCGTTCTTAAATCCTACACTTTTCTGAAAAGAAAATTTGCTGAGCAATCAGATATTCCAAAAGAATTACAACTTTGATGTGCATTAGTATTAGCATTCTGCTCAAGTTTAGTCATAGTTAAGATAATTAAATTGGTTAGGATTTAATTTTCTTCATAAAACTCATACGTTTCTGTTGATCATATAATGGACTAAATTACAGATGTGTAGGGCTGTTTGGATTTACAAGGCATTTGCGACTGAGGTTGTTTGGAAGTTTGAAGAGTAATAAAGTCAATAACAGACATAGATGGCATTATTCTACTGACTGGAGGTTTGAATTACTTAGCATAGCAGAAGCTATTCAGTTCTACATAGTTGAAACTTTAATTCCTAATTTTCATTTCCAAACTGTTGACTATTTATGTGGCATCAGGTTCAAGCCATATCATCATTGAGAAATTCAATTATTTGTAAAGCGTCGATTTGCAATATTGCAATAAGCCGTTTGTCAAGAAAATTGTAGTCCATTCATGACAAGGAAAAATAAGTAAACAATTCCGATTAAATGTCATGTAAAATTAAAGGTTCTCTGCTGGCAAGTTAATTTAGTAAAGTTGGAAAAATAGTAATTCCTGTATTTCACAGCATATATGCATCTAAGTTATGTGCGTAACCTTTATGTATTGTTAGTTAGTGTGTTCAAATTAAGTCCTGATTTTACTTACGTTGATGACATAAGTTATTTGCAGCACTGTTAAACATTAAAGGTTTAAAACTTAAAAGGTTTTTAATAAAGCATCCTTATGACAAAAATATTAGAAATCCATGAATACAAACACCTATAACTAAAACTGGATGGTAATTTGCAAAAAAAAATACACAAAATAAAACCCAGAAAATATTACAAAAGCATGCTTTAAATGATCAAAAAGAATATTGAATTTATACTTCTCCATGAGATAAATCCAGCTCTTGGCACACAATCAACCTTTCAACCTGACTTTCAACCTGGTTTGAATGGCAAACCCAATTCACATGACTCTATTAAAATGCGTAACATAGTTCTACAAGGCTTATGGATATCACTTTATATGATTTTTCCAATAACCATCCGAAAGACTTTGCATCACAAAATTAAGATCATTTCACTATTTAAACCATATGCAATATGGATGATTTCATGTACTTTGTGCATATATTTACAGTTTGTGGCATTTATGAGCAAGTACGTGTATATGCCCTCCTTGTAAAACATTCATTTTCAAGAGTTATTGACTGATGACAATCATGAAGTGAATTCACATAACGCCACGTCAAATTATGAGATTTAAAATGATAGAATGATTCACAGTTGTTTTTCGTTTTGACATAACTAAACTTTATAATTTTTTTTAAAAACTAGTTATTTTTTATTTTATCTGTAATTGTGCCTTCATTCTTCTGATCCAGTGGTTGTGTTTTCCTCCAAATCAACTGGAGCTGGGTCACCAAGGCAGCAGTTGCCTATGGTCGACACACAACATGATTTTTTTCCTGCTTAACTCGACTAATTGAGAAAGTATTTGGCAGGTCAGCAGGATTATTGTTTTGCTTAATGTTATTTCTCTTACTTATCTACTTCATAATGATAAATTGCAACTGGTAGAATTACAATGTTTTTCATTGTGCTGTGAATAAATTCAATCCAAAAATGTCATTTCCTTAGTATCACACAAGTATATATATATATATATACTTGTGTATATATATATATATGTATACTTGTATATATATATATATATATATTAACCAATATATATATATATTGGTTAAAAAGTTAGACTTTTCATTAGATTTAATGTTGCTTTCATGGTTATCATTTATTATTCAATAATGAATGTTATCATGGATTTAAGTGTAATTTTTGTTATAGTTAAGTGTAACAAAAATGATCACACCAATTATGATGTTGGATTCATACTAGCAATACCTTTAAGCACTGGCATTTGTTGTGAATGAATGGATACAGATTTTTTTCCCTGAATACTGAAAACAAGAAAAATAGATAAGTTGTTTCTCTATGATTAGTCCTCCTATTCCTCCGGCTATGTATTTTCTGCTATCAATCCTTTTGTCAAATTGTGTCTCCCTTTCCTCCAAACTCTTTTTCTACAATGACAGCAGAAAATACTGGAAATCATAAAACTGGGTATACTCAGCAGGTTAGGCAGCATTTGTGGAAAGAGTATCATTTCTGGTCCATGGCCTATCTCTACTCTTAAAGACTCATATACCACAGACAAGACAAACAGACAGGCAAACAGCACATCACATCCAGCGCTAACATTATGAAAGGACAATTTACTTTGTCATTTTCCCTGTTGTTCACCTCACTTCTTACAACATGCATTTGCAAATACTCATTTCCCTTTCAATCGCCATCAAGGTTCTATTTCTACCATTGCTTCTGGTAGCAGTTGGTGTAACAAACCACTGTCTAAAAGATCTTCTAATCTCTCATATTTTTGGAAGAATTTTAATTTGTACTTTATGGCCAGCAACTCAATGAGTAATGATTTTTTTCTTTTTTCTCAATTACAAATGAATGAAAGCCCTTACTCTCCATTGATTTCTTTATTATAATCACAATATATAACATGGAAACCTTTTTATCATGTTCTTAAACTTCCTAGAATTTCTTAAGTGGCCTCCCCGATTTTCTTTGCTTCTTTATTTTGATTTCAATCAATATTACAGATTCTTGGTTTCTCTCTGAAAGTTTACAGTAAAGAATAACCATGACATTTATATAATGGGGTATACTGTGAACAGCAGTCTGTTCAAATGCAGACTGAGGCCCCAGTATCCTACTTCCAGCACTGACAGAATTCCACCACCATGTAGCAATGTACTACTATATGACAGCCATAGAACAAAGCACCATAAATTCATATCCTCATTATTTAAACTGCATTTGAATTACAGTATATGGCATGCATCCTAAAAAATAAACTAAATGCTGAGTCGACTGGCCTAGTCTATCACCTAAGTTATAATGATTTGTGCCACTTGGTAATTTCTTTCTTTCCAATTTTATATCCTATAGATTCTGAGCCAATATCAGCAAAAATGGATTTCAGTAGTGTTAAGCAAATAAAAAAGTTGTACTTTAAATATTGGACCAATTGCACTTTGGATTGACTGGATAGTTCTGCAAAGAACAAATATTGACTTGATGGGCCAAGACATCTTCTACTGCATAATAAATGATTCTATGATTCTGTGAATTTATTTATTCAAGTACAACAAAGACTGAAGATTCAGATTTTCTCAACATACTGAGGACAACTGATTATTCCTGTTGAAAAGTAATAACCTCATTGTTGTGCTGTGATATTAATTTAGATTCAAGATCATACAGCAGAAAATACCATTCAAGTAATTGATTTCTAATCATTGTTTTTTAAAATACACTGGAAAATCAGGGTATAATCATTTCAGAATTCTTACTTTATAGAATATACTAGACAGCTGGGTGTGATTAGAGAATATCATGCACAATATGCAGAGGCCAATAACTGAATCTAAAGATGAGAATCCTGCCCTGAAACTACATCTATTATTTTACTTAATATTTACCATGATATTAGTGTTTATCTTACTTTCCTAACTATTTGTGCCTTTTTTGTTGGTGATGATATTATGATTAATATCTTTGTGTGACTAGATTTTTTTGTTTATGTGTTAGGACCTTTGCAAATAATTTGTATGTAATCACCACAGCCTCAATTTGCTCACTGATTACTATAAAATAATGTATCCATTATATCGCAATAGACACACCTACACATACTGTATTTCCACATTGAGGTTAAAAAACAAGGCTGATTGTTTGCACTTTGAGCAGATCCTTCAGTCATTTAGTCTCTTCTACCCTCCATTTCCCCCAACAGTAAACATACTGTTGCTTAAGGCTACTCAGCCACTCAATGTGATGTCTTTAATTTTTAAACCAAGGTGGCCTTTTAATTATAGACCTTTTGCTAATTATTTTCTTGGTATATTTAATATGATTTACATTAGGCTGGCTAGGACAGAACAATATTATATTTCATAAATTTAGAACCATTAATGTCCATTTTAATTATTTCCCCTCAGAAAACACTTTTATTTGTTTTACTTTGCTGAATGTCTTGTTTCTTTTTTTTCACTTTTAATTATAATTGAAAAAATCTGTGCAGGAATTAATCAAATTCGGTTAAGCATAAGCTGATAATAACCTTCAACTCATAAAGCTTGATGTGATCAGCAATATATGCATAAATTCGTATTCCAACAATGTAGGGTCAGCTGTTTTATATTAGGAAGTATGGAATCAATTGAATATAACAACCAAACCAATAATATTAATAGCATTAACAATAGGTGAATCTGCTAGCCATTTTGCATTGCGGAATGTGTCGTTTTAAATTGTATCTGAAGAATTTCATTATTTATCACAAATGTCCATTATCTTTGAAAATATAAATGTTTCACCACCTTTTTGAAGTATATTTTAAATAATGCCAAAACCTTTAGGAATTAAAGAAAAAAGGCCATTCATAAAAGATAAGTTAAAATAATATACCCTCTTCACATAGCTAGCAATTGAGCAAGAATGATTGTGGGGCATTTGTGATGAATCCTAAGATACAAGACAGAAAGGGAATGCATTCAATGCACATAATTTATATAATAGAGTATATATTTTATCAATTATCAAAGGAATCCTGCATAATTGAACAGAAATTGAAGTTTTAAGGAAAAAAATTCATTTAATAGAAGAAAGAATACTCCAGCATTTGGCAAACTATTTATTCAAGCAAATTTAAGCATAAGGGAGAAATATTTTAACTCTGAAAAATCCCAATTTATAGAAATCAACCACAGAGAAAGGTAGGGCAAGAAGTGCAACTGTAAGAATACTTCCATGCTTCACATTAAATTTGTAAAATATATCGCATCCTACTACTTTGTGACTCTTATGAATCATTCAACAAAGCATGAACATTAATCAACTGTTAGAATCTTCTTTTGATTACAAAAAGAAATGGTAGCAATATCTTTAATTACTAAGTAACTTTTTTTGCTATGTACTAAGCCATTATACAAAAGAACGCATAATCTTTGGGTTTGTGAGTACTAAAGGTTTGTGCTGAATATTCATAAACCAACAGGTCATAATAGAAGATTTCTTGGTGATACTTGACAAAAGAAAATCAACATTTAGAAAAGTATACAATAAAAACATAATTGCAACAGTAATGCCATTGAGGCATTAAATTAGCAGCACTAGTTCCAAAGTAAATATCTAAATATCAAGTAATTGTACTTTTCCAGTGCTTCAAAGATGTGAACATTAGCGGTCTGACTTTCATTCATTCTTAAATCATTCATGTGTTTCGTGTCTGTGAAAGTTTGCAATGTTCAGATGGATGAGTCATTTGATTTTCAACTCCTAACATACTGCTTCTTTTCTACATGTCCCCTCACCATCACCACTGCACGAACATATGCCCTTTGTCTTGCACTGGTCCGTCACAAACTTGTTTTACATCTTGCTTATTTTGTTATGCAACTAATCAACCGTTCTGCTACAGCGGAAAATTGAATATAGCAAATGTTAATTATTTCAAAAATGTTATCAAATAGAGAGTAATCTCTGTAGATCTTATACTTAAAACTTGAGCTCCGCGGACAAGCACCATCATTCCTATCGATCTTTTAAAGGGAGACTCGGATTGGATCTGTATGTAGTATCTTAAATAAACCAGATTTACAAATCGTTTTAATCAACAGCTTTCCATGGCGCATCTTTACCCACTTTAGCAGAAAGTTCCTAATTGTCAGGACATTCTGTTGGATTTTTAGCTCATTCCGCGTATGTCATAGTTAAAAGGGGACTGAACAGAGATCATTAAAGTGGAGTTTCACAGATCGGAGGTCGGAGCGATATGGTTCGGTCAGATCTGAAAAGCTTATCAAAACAGCTTGACTTACCCGAGATAGAATGGTATATGTGTGTTCCCAGGAGAGCTTACGTTATTTGAAGAATGATAGAATTTACTTCTTTTTGCAGAAGTATCAAAACAAGGGGATTTGAATATTCTTCATAACAAATTAAGACTTGAGTGACATGCGACGCTAGGAAGAATATTTTCGGCAAAGAACTGAATTTTTCAAAGTATCTTTCACTCCAGAATTGATAATAACAGAAAAGTTAGACAGGCAAATTCCACGTGTAGAATTCGAACTCTCCACGCCAGATTACATCTTTATACTTCACGTCTAATCCTGCCTAATAGACGGTCATATTAGTAGAAAGATACATGATGGACAAATTAAAAGGTTGAATATTCTGTTTATTTTGAGAATAATTGACAAAATATTGAACATTGCAAGGGAGATACCACGAACAGTTATAAAGCAACAGGAGGTTCTACTGTCCGCAATAACTAGGAACATTCGCAGCTACATCAATCGCATTCGTTAGTTAAAGTTTTAAAAATTAAATATGCTAAAACTGTAGGTTAGTAATTGTACTACTTTAATTAGTGATGATTTTGTTTTGAAGGCTTAAAATATATAAATATGTTTTGCTTAAATTATGAAACATCCTGAAATGAAAATATTACACTGCATAATAGGTTTGTAATTTTCCAATATCAATAGGAAGGAGCTTCTATCACTTTAGTTTTCTTCGACATCTTGGAGCAATCAAGCAAATTAAGGCCGGTCGACCTACCAGCTTCTCGGGTTAGTAGTAGGAGGTTGTCAAAATACGGGGCAGCCATTAGTAGAAACGTGATATCCATTCATCAGCAAGTCTAATCACTGGTCAGGCTGAGCCGAACCCTCCAGCCTTCCATTCTCAGATATGCAGCCCCGGCAAGAAGGAGTTTACAAATATTGTCAAATTGATTCTGGTACCGTCATTGAGTCTGTCATTCGCTGCTTGCCCCACGGAAGCCTTCCGTTCTCTCCGACTGTAGTTTGTTAGCTACAATTTTGCTACTTAGTTCACTCTCCGCTAAAAGAGCGGGATTTACTTTCAATCATAATTAAACAGTTGGAATGCCGATGAGATTTCCCATGTTTCTTTTTTACAAGTATAATTTTCTATATTTTTGATAAACAGTGCGTTGTAGCTATAATTACCATTTTAAATACCCTGTATTTTGAGATTTTTTTGGAAGTCCAGGAATCCACTTCCCAGTTGCTAATAATAGACATCTGCTATTTCTATTAAGTCTATTATTTTATTGTCAATAGTTTTTGGTTCTTCAGCGTTTCTCACTGCGCTAGTAATATGTCACTATTGGTGAAACAAGCAATCCGGCGTATGGAGTGAATTAGGGTGAATATGCCTCAGTGTTGTTGTTTTAAGATCTAAACTCGTGATAAGCAAACCTAATTGGTCTAAGTGACAGAGCTAATGCGGAAATAGCCGTATTGTTATTCTCTCGCTCTTTCCTTTTCTCCCTCTCTTCCGGATTAAAAATATGTTGACTTCCATTTATGATAGATCTCGCCACGAATAAAACATTAGCACGTCGCTAACCTTAAAAATAACCATCTAAACTCTTTAAACAATGCATTACATTATTTGCGTATGTGTAAACATTATGTATGAAAAGTATTCTGCATTTGAACTTGTGTAAAGGTGCAAGTTTTGATTCTCCCCTCAGGTTCCCTATAATATTAATAACGGAATTAATCTCCGATATTGTCCGTGCAAATTCACAACAGACCAGATACACCTCCGTGCAACAAAATTGCACACAAGTTGTAGCTTATAGTAGTTAGGGAAGGATGAATGAATATTTGAATTATAACAAAAATGCAAATTTTTGGAGATTGATAATATTATCCAGAATCGCATCAAATTAAGAGACCTGACCATTCGCGCTTTTTTTTGTGGAAAATATAGTGAAATCCTTCCGCAAAGCCTTTAAAAAAACAATTCAGTTAAACACAAACCAAAAGCAAATAATTTGGAATAAGACGAAAGGAGTTTCCTAATTTAGTGAAGATGAATGAACAGGATGTGCTGCATCAGTTGAAAGTGAGGAAACCGTGGTGGAAACATAAATGAGGCCCATTTTATACTACTCAGAAGTTAAATAAATATGGACAATTAAGCTGTAACCACAGCGTAGAATTTATTTGTTGTGCTCTCTAAATATAATATAAATGTTATTTTTTCAGTAATGGTTTACCCTTCTAAATGCTGAAAATGAAATGCTGGTCCGATAAAGCAATAACAGTTTTAACTTCTTTATTGAAACGCATTATTTCCTATATTATCAAAGATCCCAAGCTGGGGGTGTAATGAAAACTGGCAACTCGCTAGTAGCTATTAAAGGCTTTGTTTCTTAATAAACTCGTCTGTGAGACTTGCCCTATTTACTAAAGGGCGGGAAAACGGAAGGTTTCCCATCTAGTCTTCGATAAAGAGAATATTATGAACGTTATGTCGCAACAAATGACTGCCGCGTGGGAACTGTGCGGAAGCTGGAATGTGAGCTTTAGTTGCGGCTTTGAAAGTAAACCTTGTCGGAATAAGGATCCACACTTTGTTTTGTTAATTTGATAGGTACATTCTAGCCTTGTTTATGATTCAAAGTGCTGCTGACGAACACGTTGGAAGAGTTCATTACTTGTATGGAGAAGCACTTGGTCGATCCAATTTTCTGGTCTTTACTGAAGTTGTGACTGGTTACCGCAGATTTGCAACATTGCTCCCGGCAAAAAAAAGGCAGCTGTTTGCTTATTCCGGCCATCGCCCCCACCCCACCCCCCTCAAAAAACACAGACGCGCACACACCATCACCTCATCGCCATTCTTTCCTCCCCTCGATTACTAAATGTCATGAAACGAAAGCTCGTTTAAGGATAAATCAGGAGCAGGTTATAGTAATCTGCTCTGGCCTTTAATCTCCTTTCCCACACACGCAAAAAAGCCATGCAACACCTTGCGAATTTCTCAGTAAGTTTGCTGGGAAAAAAACATCGCGTTTCTATTTTGTTGAAATCTTAATACTCCGAAAAAGTAGCTCGGCCCTTAACGATTCATATAGGTTCTTGTAAATAAAATAGTATTTCCATTCTGTGAGTTGTTGGTTACACTTTAAATATATTCGCGTCCTTCCAATACTGCACCAACTAGCGATTATCATGCATGTTATTCTGGTGAAAATTTACATGTTCAAAATCTATTCGGTTTATTTAAATGTTGCCTTATGATACTTTATGTTCCTCTATGAAATAATGAGTCGAGGTCTATATTATCAATGCAATAGTTCTGCCCAACCTCAATTCAATGAAAAATAGATTCCCTCGACGCCCTCCCTGTCAGAGAAGCATTATGGGAGATGTATTTCAACTACAAAGGTCAAAGTATTGCGGAATATCAAAGATGTAACTACAGATACCAGAGCCCACCGCGATCACGTCCCCGCGTTATTTCCAGATCACTGGCGCCACCCTTGTGTTCTTCTGCATCGTTGCCACGAAAAACCGCTTTCCTGTGCGTCTTACTGCGATGTCAATCATCCAAGGGGCTCCATGAGGTCCTTGTCAAAGCAGCTGAAACAAACAAATAGGCAGCAAAAGAACAGGAAGAAAGATAAGTTTGTAATAAGACTAATAAAGCGGATCTTGTTCTCCGTGTAGCCGATTCGATTGTCAGGCCGGAATCGTATAACGCAGTGCAGTGTTACAAGGTAGGTTTTGAGTAGAGCTGGAGCTGCAATCTGTTAGCTCAGCGAGGGAGACACCTCAAAGGGGATCGGGTTACTTTGAGTGACAGCGTCTCCATGGCAAATAATTTGACTAACTATTGTCTTATCCTCACTATCCGTAGGTCAGATAACCAACCAATCAAATCCTACATAATGACTATTCATGCCAACTTAGAATAATATTATTAAAAACGAAGGGAGAGCCCTCTGGACGTCTTCAAATGCAGTATGTTGGGACTTCTGTGAAAGAAAGATTTTTATACGTCTACAACTAAAAAGTACTGGTAGAGACTATAACCTTCAAGTGAAGGAGAGGCACAGAGAATACTTTTTTCCCCCCACTGAGGACCTGGATGTGTTTTTTAGACTATCTCAAGGCGGGGGAGATATGTCGATGCTTCCAACTTTTGGTTTTACTCAAGAGCAAGTGGCGTGTGTGTGCGAAGTCCTCCAGCAAGGAGGTAACATCGAGCGGCTCGGCCGCTTCCTGTGGTCATTACCAGCCTGTGAACATCTGCATAAAAACGAGAGCGTTCTCAAAGCCAAGGCCGTGGTGGCTTTCCACAGGGGCAATTTCCGCGAACTCTACAAGATCCTGGAGAGTCACCAGTTCTCTCCGCACAACCACCCCAAGCTGCAGCAGCTGTGGTTAAAGGCTCACTACATCGAAGCCGAAAAGTTGCGGGGGCGGCCGCTGGGGGCCGTGGGCAAATACCGCGTCCGGCGCAAGTTCCCATTGCCGCGCTCGATCTGGGACGGCGAGGAGACGAGCTACTGCTTCAAAGAGAAATCGCGCAGCGTCCTGCGGGAATGGTATGCACACAACCCGTACCCTTCGCCTCGGGAAAAGAGGGAGTTGGCCGAGGCCACCGGCCTCACCACTACACAGGTCAGCAACTGGTTCAAGAACAGGAGGCAGAGGGACCGGGCCGCCGAAGCCAAAGAAAGGTACGAGTAAGTAAAGTAAAAGAAACTTTTTTACTCATCTCACTTGCTGCAAACCGCAACATTTCTTGCTTGCAGCATTCCGATCAACCCGTGTGCTTCCTCCGCGATTACTTCAGGTTTCTTTTATACCTACGTCTCTTTTATTTAAAAAAAACGAAGTACGACCGACCTGGCAGTGCATTGGAAACCAGAGCACAGCGTAAGACTCTTGCTTGTGTTCAACAGAAATCTCCGCGCTGCTCGCGAAAGGCAGATGATGCGGCTGCAAACAAAAAAAAAGTTTTGTACAACTTTTCTCGAGAACCGTTAAATGAGGACGAAAAGATTACCAAATGCACGGCGTGTTATTTTGCCGTTTCTGATACACGTATGCATTATAGATTTCTCTCGTCGCAGGTCACAATGGCACATACAGGTTTTTTAAATTGCCGTTCATTATGTGGTTGGCTGCAGAACGAAGTCTCCGTGTTTTGGCCCGGTGATTTCAGAGAATATTTTCTGAAATAAAGCAGTTTAGAAATCTGATTTCTGCGACGAGTAACTTTCTTAGCCACTCCAACGTCATTCACCCACCAACTATTGCTAATAAATCAGAAAACTGAGGAAACTGATATGTAATTTAAGATTACAACCTCTTGTTCCTGGCGCGTAGTCTATCAAGCCAGCTAATGGACATTTTGGGGTATTTTGACGTAATGGGTTCCACGTTTTAATAGATTTGATTCTTTAGCAGTTTTGCACTTTTGCGATTGGGAATAAAACAGTTTCTCTTTATTGTTTCATTTGTTTCTTTCCCCGCGCAGAGAGAACAGCGAGAACTCGAATTCCAACGTCACAGCCGGCGGCCACAACCAAATGAATCCTTCAATGAATGGGAACAAAAACATGCTAGCGAGCTCGGACGAGGAAAAGACTCCATCCCAAACGCCAGATCACACTTCGGGCAGTCCCGCACTGCTGTTGGGATCTCTGGGCCAAAGCTCCAACTCCAGCATGCAGCCACTGCACTCTTTGGCCGCGCCCCCGGGTCCTAGTGCCGTTGCGGTACCCAACTCAGATGTTATACACCATCATGCTTTACAGGACTCTATGCTCAATCCCATGTCATCCAATTTAGTTGACCTTGGCTCGTAAAAAAAATCGCAATTTCCTTTTATCTTCGAACAAGTAAAGACACTCTCAAGATTATCCTTTATATATTTTACTTGACATTTAAGCGATGTGCATAAAAAAAACTAGCGGATATTTTGTCAACCATGGGAAAGAATGATGGATATAGCAATTCGAGTTTTAAGGTACTGTATTAGATCACATAAGAGATTGGTGCAGCAAAGTCTTAAGGTTTTTATATAACAGAGGATGATTTCTTTAGACAGACACTTTTTTTTTAATTTTACTGGTCAATAATTCACGATCTCGAATTCTTGCTCCCACTTAAAATTACACTACATATCTATATATCCAAATTAACAAGAGTGAATAGGTTTGTAATCGCGTGCAAAGCGAACATTTTAAATTTTGATAAAAATAAAAAAAAACACGCTGTAGGAAGATCATTTACCTGTAGGTGAAACCTGTACAGAAAGCTGGCTTTCCTGTAGTAGAATGCGTGGAACGTGTAATCGCAGCTATATTGGACTGAAACAAATCAGTAAAAATAAGCAAGCATTATGAATTATATCGGTCTACAAGAAGGAATACTCGCGCTGGATAAGAATTGTTTTATTACTGTTTATATTACGTGACTACAATCTTGGGGGGGGGGGGGAAATCCTGCTTATTTTATAATAAAAACAAGACACATCTAACGTCTGAAACGTTTACTTTCTTCCCTCCCGCCCATCCAAATATTAAGCTGCAATTTAATTATGTATATTTTAATATCGACTTCAAAGTGGTTTTATATTTCAAGATAACTGCTAGACTGCTTATGCGATGAATGGCAACCTTTTAGCTGTCGCCTTTCCTGTAACTAAGTTTCACGCTAATAATACATGTTAGGTATAAGCTAACGTTGCCACTGCATTTGTACGAATGTTCCAGGGAATCATTTTTTAATCTAATTATGACGTTGTAATTTTAACATTCACAAAGTAGAGGGATTGGAGAAAAAAAGTCAAATGAATAATGACCCTTTAAAATATTACAACTGAAAAGTCGACATGAGCTAAATTCCATACAAAGTGCAGATCGTTATTGTAGCCGCAAATGTTTTCATGTAATTGTTTCTATGCTTCTTCACAGCAGTGTAACCCACTTAAAACTATATTTAATACTTTGTTTTTAAATTACAAAACAGAAAGATGCGCTTAATAGTTGCAACTGTGGGTTGGGCATACAGAGTGTTTCTGGGATTTTCACTTTCAGTTTAATTTAGTTTATTGCAAACACGCGTTCGCTCCGACTGGTATATGATTGTATTTAGTTTCATTTTATTCCTCGAAGTGTGAGTAATTAAAGTTACTTTCATAGCCTTTTGCAGCAACTAAAGCGATATGCATAATCGTATATGCGTGGGGCAAAGCAACATGCCAGATTTGGGATTTCTTATGCTCCAAGTGCTGGAATTATATTGTACTGGTGAATGCGCGATCGGTGATAAAGAGATGCGTGTTCCTGAAGGTAGGCGCTATGTGCATGGTGCATTTGGAGGTTTCTATTTTACGTCTAAAGTTTTCGAGCCAGCAATGTTTTCACTGCAGTAAAACCTAGTGGCGAATGAAGCTAATTGTACGTTTATATCTGCACTGGGCAAATAAAGCATACAGCGAATGTGACTCGTGGGATAACAAAAACTATAAATGTTAGCGTAAGTAACAGCAGCCATTTGTTCTCAGGTCCTTACATTGCGTTTATTGAGACTTGGTATCTTTAGGGGTTTCTGTGTCTGGTCGCAATTATAAATCTTATCGCCCAACAATATGTGTCCCTCCATCTGTCTCCCTGACTTGGAAAGGTTGTTGTGCTTCTGTGGTGTCTTGGCATTCTGTCTTCATATTGTTATAGGTTGATCTTTACTGCTTTTTATAATAAAGCATCGGAAACGTACAATACTCACTAGGCATCCCCGGTGACCAGAATTTTGTTTACATTTTGCGGTGTATCTTTTCTGATTGTTGTGGAACACTATTATTTTAGTTTCACGCAGTTACCAGTCGTCATAGGATCATTTCCCAATTGCTTCTGGGGCGATTTTGTCAATAAATAGATCACTGCAATAAAGCAAGAAAACGTGCTTTTAAAAAAAGTTACGGTGACGTAGTTATAGATAGGAATCGCGGGTGGATTGGTTACTAGCAGGCTTCAAATGAATATTACAACTTGAATATCGTCTGCACAATATATCACATAACTGTAACCCAATATACGGGATACGTTTTTTTTAAAAAAAGGTTACCTTGAAATAGCAGACAAGTGTGATGCCATTTATTGACTAACAGTCGCCGTTCATGGTAGCCTAAAGCCTAATTTGCGTCACTGGCTCATTCATGCTAGAGGTACTGCTCTTTTTAATGTTTATATACTCTTCAACTGCCGTACACTAAGACTCCCGTCCTGTATTCCAACATGGGCAATGGAGCAACAAATTCATAAATATACAATGTCCCTGTGGTTAAGTAAACATATTAAATTACCTGATCCTCGAATTCAGCGAAGTTTCCCACTTACAATTCTATTAAATTTTATTTCCTTTTATTTTTAAATCTGCATTAGTTGAGGAAGAAGGAGCGAAAAGTGGAGGAATTACTGCTTTGCGTTTAAGAACGAGTCGTGTTTAATTGTGCGTGCTCAGTCGGATGTAATTATAGTTGAAGTGGTCGTGAACTCTCGTTTGCCGTCCTCAACAGGCGTTGCGAAGTTTATTAGATCATTTCCTTAATTGCTAATGCTTGGCCTAATGCGGAATAATACTTACTCTAAAATAGTCTTGCTTAATACCACAGAAAACATGTTTTAGTGTACAGAAGAATGAAATGCAGTTTATTCTATTCCTTCCTTTTATATAAGCAATATAGTTATTCTTTATGTGAATGTACAGAAAAGATTAATGAATATTAAATATATTTAATCCCACCAGTCTGATTATATTTAAATATCCAATTGATTATGTTGTGGATGGGCAATATATCATGTGAAGTGAACGCAAGGTGCAAATTAGTTGAAATTAATTCTAGTTTGAAATTTTTAAGCAAGACATTTTCATGCGCAAATATCGCACATAAATGTACTTTAAAATCCCCAGCACTTTGACGTGAGTTTCATGTATTACCTGCTTTGGATTGAAATAAACGTAGCACATAGGCCGCCAACCAAATAGTGTCCATCAATAAATTAGTGTATAAATTAATCTATTTAACGAGATTGTCATACTATCACGGATATAAAGCATCTAAGAATATTAATTATGCATCATACGCAATTAAACCTTTTAGTTACGTTGATTACACATGAAAAGTAATTTTTCAAATTTGGATTAACAGTAGGCCAATCTGGAATTTCAATTAAAGTATTCTTCATACACTAACAAGAAAAATACGTTATTATAAATACTCAGAACCTATCTTTTCATGTTATTTAATAATGTTTTAGACTTACAATGAAATAGAAGGACAGTCCTCACATTTACATCTCAGACCAAATTAGAAGGTAATACGGATTTGAGTATGCAATATTTAATAACGATTTGGCTTCACTTCTTCTTCCCTTTCTCCTCCCCTTATTGTAGACGAAGAAAGATGTACATGCGTTGTTTACTTGACAACCGACACGCACAAGTTAAAAGCAACGATGTATTGTGTATGTGGAGGTTACAGATTTACGCAAGCAGAGTCTGGATTCAACACTACACGAAACATAAACTACTTAAATACAAGTGGGGGGATGGGTGGGGGGGGGGAAGAAAGATGCAGAAGAGCACAAAACTCTGAGGAGAACTGGACCACTAAATGTTACTACGCATTTTCCGTGCAAGAAGAAAGCAGGCCATTTATGTGGAGAAACAGAATTCTGTCCAAATTGATATGCCCCACTTTCGAAAACAGCCAGAGCCCCCTGTAGGTCTACAGTGTTATTAGTTTACACAAGTATTTGAACGATCTCCTTTTAGTTCCATTTTTATTCGTTTGATTGATTTCATTACTCACCAAAGAGTAGCTATCTGCACTACATAACTCAGATTCGCTTGATTTAAAATGGACTGCACTTTGAAAATATGTATAAACTCGATCAAGCAAAGATGTCTTCAGGTAGAGATGCGCATATGTCAGTAAAATAGCCCATGGTTTTAAGAATCAGAGATTTAAAAAATCATTTTGACAAGGTGTATTTGCAAAATTACGTCCCTGCAACAGCTTTGATACAGCTTGTACTTATTGACAAAAGTGATAGGTTTACAGGTGGGCCAAAATGTTTTTGGTAATTCCCTTGCCTTTACTAAATTGTACCAGGGGATGTCGCTCCTCTTATTCAAATACGCGCAGAGCTGCCCAAGTTTCTTTTAATGATGCGTAAGTCAGAGAGTTACTGGGTTAACAGTAGAAATACCATTCACAGGTTGTTGAATCTATTATCGTTCGAATGAATACTGCTTAAATATCAAATATAAATGTAGGCTCTTCCAAAGCCCGTCATTGTAATCCATTTCAGATAAAAAAAAGTTTCAAATAACTAGAGCATCCCCATAAATAAAGATTAAAAAATGCAATGCGATTTATGTGATCACTTAAAATGTCCGCGTGAGTTGAGCGTGGTTTGGCGCTGCGTTTAGAGTCTTACTTGGTTTTTATTTGATTTTGAGAGAGCACAAAATAAGCTGGTTCGTCATATTAAAGAAATCTTTGAGCTTGATGTAATATTATATGCTACTTCCGACCAACGTTGCATCCGATACAAAACTGTTTATCATAAATATAATTAAATAATATGCCGCCGACAGTACATAATCAAAATTATTTTTTTCTTGCAACGCCGAAATAACGTCGTTTTGACTTTATTCGAAATAAATCTTCATTTTTGGGTTTGGACCTAAACTCCATTTTAATAGGAATTAAACTGAATTTTACACGTTAAACTTGGCTTGACTTATCAACAAGAAAGCTTGATCGTGTCACAGACACCAGTTAGTAAGAAGTACCTCTGCGCTGTTCCCTCCCTGGTAAATCTCCCAATAAATTCCCGGGACTAAATCAGCACTTGCAAAGTCTTTCTACAAGGGTAATCTCATCACGCTATTAAATCTGCTCTTTCCCAAACATCTACCCAATAATTATAGCTCGGACCCATAAATTGGAAATGATTGCCTGTACACTTGTGCTACAAAAAAGAACGTGTGTTAGAGAAAAGTCAGCAATGCTTAAAATTATATCCATATTTTCTGTACGGATTCTGATGTAGGTCTCCATTAGATGGAACGAGGATTTCCATGCAATTATGCATAATTAAACCTAGGAAAAACAGTTTTTCCTTTAAAGTTGAACTTGATGTGCAAAATTGACCTGTGAATTGATTCATAGGAAGAGCTGATTCATAGCAATTTCTGCGAAAGGCCGGATCAAAATTATCTGTGCTTTCCGCACCGGAGTTGACTGTTACCTTTGTACAAATTTACCAGTTTAACTTTTCCAGGAGTCACTAATGCCAGTGCCGCCTGGTTTAAGTCGGAGTAAGGAAAGCAAATATGATTATTTAAAACAAATTTAAAGGTCAGAAATAAAATGAAGAAGCAGTGGTACATAGCAGATGAGAGGATTTTTTGGAAATCTGGGTGTTACATTAAGCACACGTGTGATTAAATGCGAATGCTGGAAACTCTCAGAAACACGGACCGTGTTTAAGTGCCTGGACTTTAGCGGGGGATTAAAGCGAATGGACAGAGGACCAAACCTAAGGGTCAGGCAGCAAGTAACTCATATGACAACTTTTACAATGGGAATTTAAAGTAGAGACTGCTATAATAGCCGCTGGTTTCAATTAGATATGAGAATATTACGAAAAATTGGTGAAGCTGTAATAAATATTGTAAATAATAATAGGGTAGAACAATGGTTTAAAATGTAATGATATAAACGGTACTTAGCAAATGGAAAGTTCGCCCCTTGCGTGGTAGCACGACTATTGAGGTTTCGGCCATTTTCAGCCATCCGTGATATATTACTGAAAACAACAACTATCATATACTCTATTTTGATGTAGTAAAACGTGCAAAGGCGCTTCGCAGGAGAGTTGATAAGCAACATTTGACACCGAGCCGCAAATAGAGATATTAAGGCAAATAATCTAATGGTTTGTCAGACATAAAGACGTGCGTAGTATTTTATTTTTGACCACTTTTGGACGGACAAGTTAACGCTTCGTGTTATATGGAAATGCTCGTTGATGATTATCAAGGAGGGCAGCGTGCTTTCTTGCACCTCCACTGCTCCCGTAGAGGGATGTGAGGCTGGAGGACATTACAGAGATAGGCAGATAAAGCCATGGAGAAAAGAAGGATGAGCATTTAAAACTTGAAGTGTTGCTTCGATGAGAACCAGCATAGGTCAGCAAACAGAGCGACGATGGTGCAGGTTAGATCAACATCAGAATTTCAGAGGATGGAAGAAGAGAGTTTGATCAGCAGTGAATCAGAATAGTAAAACTGGATGTAACACCGGGGTGACTGAGGTTTCAGCCGATCTTACTGATAATACAAATATGTAATTCTAAGCTTATCCTGGGAGGAAATATAATATTACATTATGCACAGTCCATCTCTGTTTCAGACAGATAGCAGATGAGGAGATCAGTGTATAACAAGGGAACTGAATTTGTGGTGGGATTGAAAGATAATAATTTTGGCATTTCCATTCTTTAGTTTGAGTAAGTATGGTGCTGGAGGTTGAACAAGCAACCGGGTAATGTAGAGACAGAAAGGAGAGGAAAGAGGTGGTGATGTTGTCAGATCTGTCAACAAAGGTGTGGAAACCGACGCTATGTTTTCATATGGGGCACCGCGCAGACCAGAAACAGGAGAAAGTCAAGG
The DNA here is from genome assembly GCF_009764475.1 of Pristis pectinata. NCBI lineage: Eukaryota > Metazoa > Chordata > Chondrichthyes > Rhinopristiformes > Pristidae > Pristis > Pristis pectinata. Next base: position 118,726,670 of record NC_067407.1, read on the forward strand.
ATTGATCTTTTACATGATTTGTTCACCTATCTGGTAATCTGTTAATAAATTATAATGCGTTTATTGAGATTTTAAAGTCCAGTTTGAAAATAGAAAACATATTATTACAATTAGGGTAGGATCATCACCTCTATTGATGAAATCTGCGAGAGAAAAAAAACAAAATCCTGATCAGATCTGGTGACTATTTATTTTCTACACAACTTTTTTTTTAGTCTAATCGTTGACTGTTCTTAATAATCTCGAGTAAAGACATGCTGGCAGGTTAATTAGCCACTATAAATGACCCTTAGTGCTGGGATTTAGCGTGGTGTTAACTGGCACGTGCAAGAGGATCTGATGTGGAGGAATGGGATTGGTGGGATTGCTCTGATATCTAGTATAGACTTGGTGGGCTAGATGGCTTCCTTCTATGTCTTAACAAAATATAATGTAATGTTTACGTAATTATGATAATTTAGTGAGTATTAATTAGTTCAATAATTGCAAGATTTTGTTTTAGGAATAGCTCTAAAATATTACGTGCTGCTGGTCAATTTTGACGAAAAAAAATTGGTGAATTCCACAGTAACTGGTAATTGATAATTGGTTCATTGTTGTCACATGCACAGTGAAAAGATTTGTTTTGCATGCCATCCACACAGATCAACACTTAACTGCGTTCGGTGTACGTAAAGTGAATGTGTATTATAAACTATTCAATGCCCCTGCTAAATAATAGTTGAAGTGTAGAAAAGCATACCTAATAATGGGCAGCGACATTTAGATCTCTGGGGAAAGTACACAGGTGGAAGGTACCGTAAAAGATTTTTAAAGCAGTTCAAAGAAGAGAAATTGGAGGATGCATTAACGCTACATAATTAATGTGGAAAGAAGTATTTTCCACTCACTTAAGCTTTCATCCAAGTATGCATTTATAGTGGTGATGTTAAAAGTAAAGCAACCAAACAAAGGGAATACAATAAGTAATCATGACAAAACCAGACTCTAATGAGAGTGGTGGATGGAGGTGAATAACTTCATTGGCCTTAGTCTGAAAGGAATACATTACCAATCTCATGGAGTGCAAACCTTACATTTTTGAGAAATAGAGCTTCTTTTGTTCATACTTTTAAAGTATTTCTGATTCTGGCGGAAAAGTAGGTAGCTGTACATAATTCCCTTCCCATTCTCTCTATCTGTAGTTTATTTTTCATTATCGGGATCTGGCGAGTCTTTATTGCTCGCCCCTAATTGCCTTTGAGAGGGAACCTCCACCTTGAATCGTTGCAGCACTTCTGTTGAATGTACTTCCACTGTGCCGTTGGGTTCCAGGATTTAGACCCAGTGACGAAGAAGGACTGGCAGTATATTTCCAAGTCAGGAAAGTATGCGATTTGAAGGTGAACCTGCAGGTGGTGGTGTTCCCGTGATGCTACCTGAAAAACAAGCAGAAATGTTAGACGTACAGAACAGAATCTAAAAGCCCTTTGTTACGTCCACCTATCACCTCCCAGCTTCTTACATCATTCCCACTGTCCCTCTCCCCTACCTGTCTATCACCCCCTCACCTGGATCCAACCATCACCCGCCAGCTCTTGCTCCACCCTTCCCCCCCCCCAACCTTTTTATACTGGCTATCTCCCCTCTTTCTTTCGATTCCTGATGACTGTTCATTTTCCTCCATGGATGCTGCCTGTTCCTCCAGCTCCTTTGTGCATTGATCCAGATTTCCAGTATCTGCAGGCTCTAATGTTCTACGAATTACTTGTAGGTTTTTTTTCTCGTCCTCACCACGCCACCCACAACCCCATATGTAACCTTCCACCAAGCGCTCAACGTACACACATAAATACAATTACACAATTGGCAAATTCTTAAATTGCATAATTTTAAAATCTAGTCTTTTCTCTCAATAAGTCCCTCATTTAGAAGAATATAATTCTAAATATCTTGTTGTATTTTATAGCACCAAGATTGGTCTAAGATCGGCTTTAATGAAATATTATTCTTTTGTTGCATATCTATTCGTTTAATATCTGTATAATTTAACAGTTATTGCTCCATGACGGATATTTGCCGCATTGCAGATCTATTTGTATGCTTCACAGAGTAAATGAAAACAGAGTGCGAGGTGGCTCTTGTGGGGTACAAACTTCCGGCTAGGTCAGTTGGGCCGAACGACATTTATTCTGTCTTCTAAATTACATGTCAGTTTGCAAGTAATGCATCCACTGGAGCACAACATTGAAACCCAACCCAATTATACAACTTCTTTATTATTTTAGTAATTATACTTCAAATTCATGTGTTTATCTGATCATTTCGCTTTTCTATCATGACGTTATTGGTAAGTATCAGAATAGTTAGTATGAACGTATTACATGGCATTCGTTGTAAATGACCTATTGTTACTCGATTCCTATTGGGTTCATTCGCCGATATTTAGTTTAGGTTCAAACCCTCCTTGACTGCTGAAAGGCCGTTATCTGAAACAGAAGAAAAATATTTCAAGTAGCCTGACATGTTCTTGGGTGCACAGCACAGGCCTGTTCACTAAATGCACTGAATGGATCGGATCAAACTTGTACTGTTGGGTGTTAAACATGGATTTACACTGCAGCCTGCAAATGAGACTGCAAGCTGCGGTTGAGATTTTAGCCATGTAGAACCCTGTTTACGTTCCTTGGATCCTGCCTGCCTGGAATATTCGCCGTCCCAGTTTGGAAAATGCTGCGGTCCAATATTTACAGAGTGGTCAGGGCAGAAGCCCTGCCTCTGAGCCTGTTCGTCAAATCCGACAGATTGAAATGTGCCGCAGGGTCTAAAACACGTCACGAATATTTCACAAATCAGGCTAGATATTACCCTGGATTAGCACACTTGGCCGGGCCCAACCAAAACAACACACTCCACGAGTTCTCACGCCGTTCCCCCACGGATTTAGATTGGGACCTGATTCCCAATTTACATCCCATGTTTAGCTTTGAGCAGAAGTCGATGGGTTTTGCAATGTAATTGCCCAATCCTGAATCCATAATTTGACCTTCCACTGACCTTCCTTGTGCTTGACTAGGGGAGCCTGCTAATACTAAGAACAGGAAAGTACTCAATTCCCAACAAAGAAATTCTTTGGTAGGCGAATTCACTAAGATCTGCAAACTATAAATTGGTATTTTGGAGCATGTGTTCACTTACCTGAATTAAGATGGTATGTTTCATAAAATAGCAGTTGCACAGTCTAAGAGATGGCCTGGCACATAGGGTCGTGCAGACTTTCTGAAGGAGCCATCGAACCTGTCCCATCAACTCGTCCTTTCCTAACCCCACATTTGTCTTCCTTATTGCTTGAAGATGTGTCTGCACTTTAACTAAATAGACATTATGTGTGAGTTTAGATCATTTGTTGTGCGCACTGCCCACATACGCTGGTATGCTCTACTGTCCCAGTTGTCCATGCCCATGCCAGCCTCTTCTCACCTTACCGCATCTATGGCAATCAGTATTACCCTGCCCCATGTACTTATCCAGATACCCCCAAGTGCATCGATGCTATTTTCCTCAATTCTAGACGTCGTGGCATGATCCAAACTCTCCTCGTTTTTGGTTAAATGTGTTTCCCTAAATTCCCTTTTGGAATTATCACTTACATTTTAATTAAAATAATAAGGACCATTTGTTTGGAGATCTTACGTCATATATGAAAAGGATCTTCTTTCACTGCAGTAATTATGAAACAGTGTTAGTCAGAATATTTTTTTATAGATCAGTGGCTGCACTACGCCGATTGGGTTCGTTTCCCCTGGGCTGCGAGGTTCGGTTTATTTCACCAAAAAAAAGCCTGTTAACGTGTAAAATAAAACGTTAGTAATAACATATGTTGATCACTCACCTAAGAATTCCAATGTCCTAAATAATCCACTGCGCCGTGTTTAATCAAAACTGGACTGTTTTCTTAAAACCCATGTTGCTGACTTTTCAACATATGCTAAGTAATATGGGTGAAAGGTGAAAGTAATCAGCATTGTTGATTCTGGATTAAAATCCATTTTATAAAAATAGTTTATATAAACGTTTTCGAGCATTCCGAAACCCAGTTATTGGAATAATGGCAACAATAACAATATAGTTGAATATATTACAAGAGAACATTCTATGTAACCTTCATTTGCTTGCTGTGTAAACAGGAATGCATTTTCAATCAGAATGGATTTATTCTGAGTTTACTTAATATAGGAAGAGACGATTAGCCATAGTTGCACATCCTTAATTTTGCAACTTATCTCTAACAATAAATAATTTAGCTAATTTACTTAGCTGAGAATAAATTAATAATTAGGATAAACCGCAGATGTAATAACTATATTCTTATAAATCCCTACAGCTAGTTGACCCCTTATTAAAACACAAATGGAGAAGCCATGTAAGTTTGACAGTACAATCGAAGTAAAAAAAAGATACAAATGTGCTGAAGCATGTAACTGGCGAATGTATTATAGTCTCATTTCAGACGATCCGCGCTTCTGTTGATCAACAAATAACAAAAAGATAAAATTCAAAGCATCAATTTCAAAATTCTATATGAGATTGTTAATTTGAGTTCTTACATCAGTATTGAAATAATTGTTAACTCTACCAATATGGACATTTGAATTATTCAACGTGTTATTTCCTGGTCCGTCATACCGTAATTACATTTGTGACTGTGGCTCCTTGTGAAACATAGAAAAGAACACCAGTGCAATTTACACTTCTCATTTATTACATCTGTGCTTTGGAAAAGTTTTACAAAACAAGGCAATGGAGGAGTTTTAATACACTGGCAAAATGTTAAAATATTTTTAAAATACGTTGAGATTCTTAGCGTCCGCAACATATGAACTGATTGATCACTTAGATCAAGGCTTCCTGTATCCAATACAGAGCAACAGAGATGAGATCGAAGATCTAATTTAGCAAGTAAATTTTAGAGATTGAAGATAGGTCCGGGCTGTAGCTTTACAAGAACCATGCGCATCCGAGGCGCCGGATATAGCCATTTTCAGACATTGTGATATTTTATATATGTATGTATATATAAATAACCTTGATCTTCTATAGGCTTCGGTAACTAAAAAATAGAAATAGATAGAAAGCTGAAACCATTTTATCTGGAGGTAGTTTTGTAACTGTTTTTGGTGGAGTCGTCTTGGTTTAGACAAAGAGAGAAGCAATGGTTCCAGGCACGAGTGGAAATGATCGGGTCTCCGTGCCCTTTTTTTTGTAATTTGAATCAGACGCGGAACTGGAGATTATTTTCAGGGTCCACAGCAAGAAAGTTGGATTTTCGAATCTCATCTGAGTTGCTCTGCATTGGATACAGGAAGCATTGATGTCAGAGATCAACCAGTTCATCTGTCGAGGACGCTGCTCCTGTTGTCAGCAGAGTAGTGAAAAAACCATACCGGTGCTCGGAGGAGTCTCGTAGTGAAGTCACAGGCCAATTGTTCACCTTCATTTACCGCAGTCTCTTACTCAAGCCAAGAGGGAATGAATTATCGTTGGGTTACTTAAATCCAATTAATTTATTAGGCACGCCATATTATTAGACTCTTGTGACTTCACAACTTACCATGTCGCACAAATCGATATCCACGGACTGTAAGAGGATGAAAATGAAAGTTGAATGGATTATTTTCTGGGCAATACTGTATATATTTTATCTCGCCTTTTCCTCGTTAAGGATCGGGTACGTTTAATTATTTGTGGAGTATGATACTGTGCCTTTTTATTCTAGTAACAGTTGTATATATCAAGCACAAGGTCTTTAATGTGCGTTTCACTTCTCGTTGTCCTTATCGATCATTTATTTCATTGACTGGAGTGTAATTAAATGACGCGGCTCGCTCTTCAGAGAGAAGTATGCAGAGTTTCTCCCTTTTTTCTGAATAAAGACCATTTCTTATAGTGTGGACGTAATGTAAGGAAGAGTCTCAAATAAAAGTGGAAGTACTAGATATTGCCATCTGCTGGCATTGCGCGAGTATAGCACGCGAAATGAAGGGAAATTGGATGTTTATGACGTGACCTCTGGTTCATCAGCAACATATTACTTGCCATTACAAATGTGATTCTGTATTTTTAAACAAGCAAAAAATATAAATACTAAAGCACTAATTCCTGCATATCAGTGATTTTAAATAAACTGAACAAAAGTAATAAAACAGATGTACAGAAAAAAAACGCTGTGGATGCTGGAAACTCGAAAGTTACAAAAATGCTGGAAATAGTCAGCGAGTCGGGCAGCATCCGAAAAGAGAGAGGGCGGGGGGGGGGGTGGTTAATGCTTCAGCTTAACCACAGCTGATCGGAACCTGTGCTGCCTGATTTAGTGAGTGTTTCCGACAATTTCTTCTTACACAAAATAAAAACACAGGGAAGGATTCCCCTCTGGTGCCAACGAGGATTGTCTCATTTGGTTTGGTACTTGCCAATTTAATGTTAATAATGTTTCGCAGGGCAGCACCTGGATCTCGGATAAGCATTTAACTCGAGGATAAGGAGGGTAGTTTTATTTTCCGTTTGTTTTTTGTTTGCTCCAAAATTTCCTAATTCAGAAATGCTAGGAATATTCAGCAGGTAACGCAATATATTTGTAGCCTTTCGTTTTTTTTATTCCAGACTCCCAGCAATAATTCGGTCGCCTTACATACAACCTCCCCTTCCTTTGACCCACGCAATAAAGGAACATTTAAAAACACAGGCAGTTCCTTCTTAATGGTCAATACCTAGACGTTCATTTGTTTGCACAGATATACCCACATGTAGTCCTTTTACGTGCGCAGTTGCTTTAACCCCTATTTACTTGGCGATTAACAATATATTTATTAAGGCACAGAGCAACCATTCCAACTGGTTAAGGTGGGAACCACTACGTACTCTTGTTTCTTTTCATCCTACTACATATCCCTCTATTCCTTCCTCGTGTGTTTGCCCAGCTTTTTCTTGAATGCAACTCTTCCATTCCCCTAAACCCATTCACCTATATGGTGGGTAAGATCAATTAAATAGAACGGGACACCTAGCTGCTTATTGTTTTAAGTATCTTGGACTGTTATTCATGAAGACGGGAATTACCAGTTTGTAACTGGCGATAGGTGTTTCCATAATTCTTCGTTTAAAATATAAATCGTTTAACATGATAGGTAAGATATCTTTTTGTAACCTGCACCATAAGTTCACTGTTCCTGGTAAAATCGCAAAAAAAGGTGAACATTAATATTTCTTCTAGAAATAAATATCAAATGTTGCTAACATAGAGACTAGATGTTACTTTTCCTAAATCTTGCCATCGTATATTTTTCACTTCGGTGCTTCAAATCACTCTTGTGGGATGCCCGACATTATCTGGCAAATGAACGAAGTCGATTCTGCAAATTGAATTTCTTTTATGCAGAAGCAGTGGGAATCGCTGTATAACCAATGGGCTTTGCTGCACATTTCATGCTGCAGCTTTACTCAAAATACTGAACTTCTAAAATGATGCAGGTCTGGTTGACAGGACTTCACGTCCCTCAACAACTGAGAACATCGCACTTTCCATTCGTTGCCCCGTTATGAGCATCATGGTCATTGTTTTTGTGACATCTCATAACAAGGACTTCACGCACCCTGGCAGTCTCCAGCAGTTTCGGTTGAAGCAAGGTTACATGACAATGCACATAACAGACACATTGACATCTACAAACATGCGCTTCCGAAAAGCAAAAACGATTTAGGCGCCGAAGAATGCAGTAGTTCTAATTTATGGATAATTGGGCGAAGAGATACACCCATCTGCTAAGGGAACTTCCCCGGAGATCGAACAAGAACTCGGGAACGCACCTTTCACCTTCGGGCTTGTGAAAACAAGCTCTGCTACCAAGCTTTTGCAAATGGTTACATGAACAGAATATAGACAATATTATGCGCCTTTCTTCATTAAACCATGACAAATAGTTTGATATTATACACCAATTTAATGCTTTCCCGAGGTATAACTGTACATTTGATTTATGACAGAGCTTGTTATACAAAAATACATAAAATCTATAGGAAATAAAATCTGTCTCTATATAACACTTCACTTGTGGAATCAGACTTTTGCATCCGAACAGGGCACTGATGTTTTACATACTGTGTGCCAGAACAATCTGTTCAATACGCCTGCCCAAACATTTGCTATTATTTGCGATCTTTCTCTTCTTTTTAAAGTCTAAGTTCTACTATCGACCACTGTACTGGTAGGGGTTTCCTCCTCTCAGCAGTATAATACACAAGTGCACAACCGGATTCTAAAAAGCTCTCTGGTCACTGCGTCGAACACAGACCCAGTGTGAGATCAAAGTGTGTAGGCCAGGCTCAGCTATGTTTTAAATGTTCGTCTGATTTTCGTTATTGCAGCGTACCAATAGAAAAAAAATGTAAATTACCCACCTTTTGGAAATGAATAAACATTTTTACTGGCATTACATTTTTAAATTTGAAATATAATTGGATCATGCCATTGATTTCATCTTATAATACCCAGTCACTTTCTTTGGGCACTGGGAGGACCATTGACTGAATAGTCGCTAATTCTTCTACAAATGCTCCTAGAGCCCTCCATGCTGGTCAAGAAACAGCTACCTGGTCCAATCCCAGCTCTCAGTGCTGGGTCCACAGCCTTGCAGGTCAAGGCTCTTCAAGTACCTGTCCAAGTACTTTATAAATGTTATATGGGCTTTTGCCTCCACCACTTTCTAGGCAGTGTGTTCCAGAACTCACCATCCTCAGGCTGAATAAAAACTCATGTCCCTTCTAATCCTTCTATCAATTACCTTAATTGAACACTGTGGTACACCACAGGTCATGGGCTTCAAGTGTAAAAACAAAATCAACTGTAATCCTTTTGAGTCCAGTTTGACACTCTTTTATCCCAAAGGGATGCAACATTTGCACAAGACTGCTGTTATTGACCTTTTCAAAAGCATTGCTAAAATACTTACTCCATATTTGACTACATGATTTTAATGTCATTCACAAAGTCAGAAAAAAAGATAGAACTCTACTGTCAGAGATTTAAGGCCCTTGCAGCTACTTCTTTGCCTGTTATTGCTTACCATTGGCTATAACCAGCTGGTTTCAAAGTCTATCTCCTTTTTAAGAGGTTCAGGCGGTGTTTAAATTCCATCTACAATGTACGTTGATGGCAGTGTTCATGAATTCTGGCTATGAACAGTATAATCACAGCTGATGTTCCATCTTCTTTATTTAAGTTAATAAAGGGGATGACCTTGGATACATAGTTACATGGGTATGATCAGAACAGTACAGCACAGGAACAGGTCCTTCAGCCCACGATGAAAGTGTGCTCTGAAAGTAGCTTTCAGCTACTGTAAACATGCTTACAATCACTTCTGCCTTTTTTTTCCGAATATGCAGCAATAATACACAAGAAATTCAAAGCAGGATCAAGTCATTTACCCTTTTAAGAACATATTCACATTATTTTCCATTTGAGCACCAATTCTGAGTTAACTATTAGTGTGCACAGCGCAGTTTGCAGAATAATCCTGTAGTGTCTAGACTAGAACTTCTAAATAATTAAAGCAATTAAATATTAATTGCAACACTCTGTTTATCAATGGCAACTCTTTATCTTCTTCTGTTCCAAAGGTTTATCCATTTTTCTCTTGAAAGATGTTATACTCCTCAATGGTTCTGATCCATTAAATCAGTCAACTGTGTGAACATTGGAAAGGTCTTTGAAAAAGTACCACACTGTAAACTCATAACAAATGTTCGGGATTGTGTAGACGGTAGAATAAAAAAGGGATAGAAAGTAAATCATTTAAAGGTTATTTATTTGTATTGGAGGAAATTGGAAAGCAATGTTCTTCAAGGATCATTACTAATTTGTGTTAATGATTTGGAGTAAGGAACAAACACTCAATATAAACATTTGCAGATGATAACGCTAAGAAAGAATGAAATATAGTAAAGAAGACACTAAAACTGCAAGCTGACCAGTTCAGTGTCAAATAAACTTCAACAGAGATAAATGTGAGATGATGCATTTTGGTTCAAAATAGAAACATTACCATACTTCAGATAATTTAAGAACTAAATGGACCACAAAGAAGAAAGGGCTCTAGTGATTATAAACCAAATGGCAAATTTACAAAGCAATTACAAATATTAACAATGTACTGGGATACTTCTGGGATAGTTCAAGATCAGTTAAAATTAATAAGTTGATGTTAAACTTGTATCAGAACCTGGATAACCTGTACCTAGAGTACTGTTAGCATTTCTGGTCTCTATGCACTATGAAGAACATAAAAGCACTGGAGAAAGTTATAAATTTATAAGAATGGTACCAGAACTGGGAGATTACAATGAACAGGAGGATTGAACAGCTTGTGGTTTCTTTCTTTAGGAAGAAGACTTGGTAGTAACCTGATGGAGGTATCTAAAATTATGAATGTGATGTAGGGTGAATATTTCCACTTGTAGGAGAATCCAAATCTAGCAGGCATGATTATGAGATATTTATGAACACAATCTAATGGGGACATATGTGAAATTCCTTGACTCAGAAAGTGGTTTGAAAGTGGAACTTCATGAAACTGTGTGTATAAAAAGGAAAACAATTATTTATGGATAAAAATCCCACCTCCTTTCTAAGCTCTGTTGAAATATATTTTACTAGCACTTTCAAACTTTTTGTGGTTGTCTTAAAACTCCTAATACAGTCTTGCTGGCCATGTGGAATGATCATTCACAATTTATCTTTAAACTCATCATAAACACCAGAGCCTATCAGATTATTTTTTAACTTTTTCAGATTGAATGAAAATATCTTAACTTCTTGTACCTTTGTAACTTTAACTACTCTTTCCTTGTGTCATCATTAATAGACATCATGCTTTTCTCTACTTCTGTATACTTCTTAGTGCTCAAAACAATACACAATACACACAAATAGCACTCTAAGGGCTCTTTTGTACTTGTACGGTTGACAGAGTGGGAGTAACTTGGAAAAAATCCTTCTTTTTGTTTAGGTATTTGAGTTTTGGCATTTGATTTTTCCATGAATAAAAATTTATACCAACATTTTTTCACCGAAGCAAATTTCATTCACATTTATATTCATGAAACAACGTATATATTTTTGTGGGAAAGGGTAATAATTATGAATCAAAATTTGTTACAATTGGCATTATGACCATTTTGGGAAATATTTTTGTCATATGTTCATTGTGGTTCATGACATCATAACATGAAAAGAGAATGACTTCAGGGGATGAAAATATCAAAGAAGTACTAAATGTAAACAGTCCGCAGATTTTATGATATTTTGCTCATATGTAGTGCACTTGTATCTAACGCCATAGCATTCCCCTAATTCTGATCATCAGGGATGCTCCTAATTGCTTCTTATTATCTAGAGAAGAAAAAGAAATATTACTTCAAATCTATTGATCAATAAAACAATAAAGAGAATGACAAAACCATTTATCCACCTCTCATGATATGACAAATGCATTGCAATCAATTAAGTACTTCCAGAAATGTAATAATTTATTTTATTTAATACGTGCAGTAATTAACATCACCCCATTGTTCCCAACCACTATCATCCCACCAGCAGCAGCAAGATCTCACAAAGAGCAATATGAAAATGTTCACTTAATCCTTGGATAATTGTAATTAAGTCATTCCCATCACATCAAAGCAATACATGGCCTTGTAATTCATCAATTTTTTTAACACTGCATTGGTTTCAATCAGCACAAATTGCTAGATCAATAATATATCTCTCTATTATCTATCTATCTGTCTGTCTTTCTGCCTATCTATCTATCTATCTATCTATCTATCTATCTATCTATCTATCTATCTATCTATCTATCTATCTATCTATCTATCTATCTATCTATCTATCTATCTATCTATCTATCTATTTACCTATATCTCTTCTCATCCCTTGGTATCTGTCACTGCATCAGCAACCATCCCCTCTACCCCCATCCCCTTCCTTTCACACATAATAACTCTGCTTTTCAATTTAATGTAAATGTTGTCAACCAAATGGCTTTTAAGGAAGGAATTTTACCATAGTTTCCCCAGGGTTTGACAATTTCACTTCGGGAAGAGGTAACAGGGACTGCTGGTGCAATAAATAGCACACTGAGGCAGATAAATGTGCACTTTAAAACTAAAACAAAGACACAGAGTGGAATGTAGCTGTAAGTGTGTATATCTATAACTGTTCTGTTGTTTATTACCTGATAAAATATAAAATGAATGCTAGGTATCTGAAGCTGGACAATATTCAATTCAATTGGGCTAACTTTCCTCACCACCATGCAGATAATATAAAAGAAAATTATATTGAAAACTCATATGGCTGCCTTAAATCTCTCCATGGCACTAACCTACAATCTCTTTCCTTATACCCTTGACTTTAGCACTTAATGTTCACTGTTTTCCCTCTCAGTAACTGATGGGTCTTCTACCTCTCACTCTGCTCTCTGGAATTACTCTTTAACTTTTCTCCTTCCTCCATCCCTAATCCCACCCATCCCCCCCCCCCCCCCCCACACACACACACCTCCCCCTCCCCACCCCCATATCCCAATTCTCTTGCTTCTGTCTTGGCCTTAAAATTGTTCTCGAAACCCATTTGCTCATTTCTCTGTGTATTTCTTTTTCTGTATTTTTTTCTGTGTTTCTTGCGTTTTAGGAAAGCGGACCAGAAATGCACAATAGGTGTAATAAATGGCACATCGTTGGAGCCCACATTTAAAGCGAAATTCCTAGCTTCAGACAACTCCTCCAATATTTCATTAGTTGCAATGATTATCTTTTATCGTATCATCCATACAGGAAAACAAGTTTGGAAAGATTGTTATCAACCTTTTGTCGCCGGAAATAATGTTGCTGTTAGCTAAAGTACATAAGGAAACAATAAATGTCAACGTAGGAGCTTTTTTTTAAATTAGGAGACTTCATTAAAAACATGTGTTTAAGTCGTATTTAAACACATAATGTGTTAATGTGTATGTTTGGGAGGTGCGCGGTAATGATTGTGCTGCGCGCCAATGATAGCAAAAACATGACCATACAGGATTCCAAGAGCTTCAAGTAATTAGACCTAGCAGGAAACAGTGAGGCCATCAATGCCGAGTGACAACAAACTTATTAACATTGGGCTTTCTTTTATGTCGACACGATGATAGCAGAAGACTGCCTGCTGCTAGCTACAATGCGAAACAAACAAGAAATATCAATATATGATGTTTCTCATTAAGACGGTTTTGTTAACAAATGGAGATTTGCTGTTGGCGAAACAACTGGAGAGTTTATTTGTGTGTTAATAGCTAACCTCCATAAACTGGCTGAATTAAATTAGCATATGTTAAAAGCAAACAGCTCGGTAATTTCCTTCCAGCAGGTCCCTTCCTTGCGGAGAAGAAGCAATGTATATGCCCCTTACGTTTTAGTCATTACGTTGAAATGATACTTGTCACGGTGCATGGTCATAATAAAATATCCCCAAGCAAACAAAGCTAAAGACTCTCTACCCTGCGCAAGATCTATTTCTATAGCGAAGACAAAGTGCTGCAGGCCACTGTTCTTACCCTTGGACATCATCAGAGCGTTGTAATCAGCAGCCTTGTTCTGAGTCCATGTAAGCAACAATATTTTTCCTCTTCCGAGCTGCAGTCTTGCGAACTTGTTTTCCTCAGACTGGCAAAAAGAACCGAGTGAAAGTCCCACCACCGCCGTTTCAGAAAGTAGTACTTGTTAGGAAAATGCACTGCCCTCTAACTACAGCGAATGCGGCGAAATCCAAACCATAGGAGAAGTGTATGTTTCTACTTCATAACTACTTTCTTTTTTACCTGCACTTTCTCTTTCTGCTGGGTCATCACCTAAAGCTTATCACGTCACATGTCCGCCACATCCAGTGACATCTGACGAAGTCACATCTTATCACAGCGAAATATCAAAAATATCTTGTATGTGGTCTCTGTGTATAATAACTGCGCCCTTGCACTGTTTTCATTTACTTCGAACGAAAAAAAATGTATACCTTATATAGGTCAAACTTAAGGTGTTCCTTTAAGGTTTCACAGATTTTGTTTCATGAATATGCATCAATATTGATCAGAAAGACCTCGGCTACATTTAACTGGGTGCAGTGCAAGTTTAAATAACACCCAGACACATCAAACTACTCAAGAATAATTAGAACTTAAATAATCTTAGACAACGTATATAATGTCCAATGACTCACAGAGAGTTGGTGACTGCTTCTTACATTCATTTCAGCAAATATTGCAATAACTCAACGCAATCCTGGTTCCGTGTTCAGAGTTGATTCTGCTGAGATGTGAGCCAGATATAAGACGGTTATGTCTGAAAAATCGAAGACCTCTTCTTTGACCTCTGGTCCCACATTGGTATTCCCCAGCTCTTCCATGCTGAAAATAAGCTACAACAGCAGTCACTGGGTCAACTTTTACTTGTTAATAGGATGCTACAATAATATGGTATGATTATATTACCAATATGATCGGTAATATTATCTTGTGTGATAAAATCGTTTTATAATACAACTACAGCAGTGTTAACCAGCATTGCCTGTATAATGGATAAACGGTGTGTCATTGCCTTTGTTATCTAATACTGTATCCGTCAACACATTCTTTTGCAACAATTTAGTGTCTGTTCTTTATCCAATAATTTTTACCTCCCCATCCACGCCCAAATAAAGTAGACTAATTTCACTGAAGTGCAGATGTCAAATGTCAGGTATCAGACTACAAACGAATCCTTTTGAAAAGAGCGAAATTTACATGGCGGAATGTATCCGTCCCCACCTGGTTTCCCGTGAATAGCTGCACAGGGTCGGTGACCCTTGAATATTTTGCTGAGAGTGACAGCAGATTTCTAAAAACACACTGCAAATCTGCCATGAAAATGCGCCTCAGCGCAGTACCTCATAAGTTCTGGGTCCCAGAATGACGTCTTACTGTTGAGAAGGAAACAGTTGGATAAACGTCCTCCCACACCATTGCGAGTCAGGAATAGCTCAAGGGATTGAGATTCATAAATTTCACCGACAATTTCAGGATCTATAAATATTCAGTTTATTAATCATTAGAACGTTACGATTTAATTAAGATAACTCTGGTCAGAATTCAACAAGTATCACTCGCTGCGGTAATTTATGAGAAAATGTATTAATATGTAATAACGACTGTGATGAAGCGAGAGTAAACAGATTGTGGGTTCATTGTTCAACTTCCGTGCGACTTATAGTTTAAAGCTTATAGCTAATTATACAACTTTATATTGAAATGAACTCGCTGGCTACATGAGAAGTGTATTTTGTTCCAATGTAACTTGAAACAATTACCATTCAAAAACAAGCAGTCATTTGACGGGAAATAAATTCCAAGTACTTATTTTCTATTCTTCATAGCACCCTATGATTAAAGAGGCAATATTTGAATAGACACCAAATTGGCTAAGAGAGAGCAAATAGTGTTGTGATGAATGGCTGCTTCGTGGATGCAGGGAAATTTCTGAGATTTTTTTAGCAGGATTTAGGCATTCTGAGTATAATTCCAAGGTTTGCATTTCACAGTGAAGGTGGTAACAACAGATCTCACGAGGACTTAGACAAATATACAGCTGAAATTTAATATAAAGAAGTGTGAACTGATTTACTTTGATAGAATAAGGAGAGGCAACATGAACTAAATAGTACAATTTTATCCATATAGCTGTCATTTCTTCATATACATTAATACCTTTGGTTAACAGAAATCAATCAGCCTCAGATTTGAAATTAACAATTCACAGAATGATATGAAGCTTTGGTAAATAAAGGTATCCATTCAATCAAAGAAGTAGCATTTTAGATGTATCAAGTTTCCCAGCCTTCTTTAGTCTTGTCAGTTTCAATTCTCCAAACATTCATCCACGTATTTTTAGATGTGTTGAAAGTTTCTGCTTCCACCACCCTTTCAGTCAGAGAACTCCAGACTCCCACCACTCTGGATGAAAAAGGTTTCCTTTAGTCTCTCCTTTTCTTTTTGCCAATACCTTTAATCTATGTCCTGTGGTTATCAACTACTCTGCTAAGGGTGACAGGTCCTTCCTATTCACCTTGTAAAGGACTCCCATAATTGTCTACACATCAGCCAAATCTTATCCTATCTCCTTTGTTCCAACTAAGACTGTCTTTGCTCATACCTAAACCTTCCAGCCCTGGCAGCAGTATAAGACAGTGTAAAACTCCTCTGCGTCTTTTGTAATGTTTTAGTATCCTTTCTGTAGTGTAGTGATCAGAACTATATACAGCATTTCAACTGTTAGTGTTTTATATAAATAGAATATGGTGGAAATATTCAGTAGGTCAGACAGCATCTGTGAAGAGCAAAACAGAATCAAGCACCTCAGGTTGACAACCTTTCATCAGAACTGAAACTTTAAATCTGTCTCCACACATGCTGCCTGACCCATTTTGTTTTTATTTCACATCTCTAGTACCTGCAGTATTTTGTTTTCAGATTAGTATTTTATGCAGTTTTGTCTCTACTATACTTTCTCATACCTGCCTGTTTTGTAACTTAAAATTGCAGATATTGGAAATCTGAAATAAAAACAGAAATTGCTGATGATGGGTCATAAACCTGAATGTTAACTCTGTTTCTCTTGCCACTGATGCTGCCTGGTCTGCCGAGTGTTTGCAGCAACTTCTATTTTTATTTCTTGTCTACATTGAAATACATTTGTTACATTATTCTCAATCACTAAATCTATTAATATAAAAACAGAAACAGCTCAGAATAAACAGGAAACACTCAGTAGATCAGGCAGCATCCACTGAATAAGAAGAGTTAATATTTCAGGTTGAAGACCTTTCATCACAGTAATTCTGACAAAGTATCTTTGACCTGACAGATTGATTCTGCTTTTCTTTCCACAGATTTGGCCTGACCTGCTGAGTATTTCCAGAATTTTCTGTTTTAATGACTTTTCAAGTTGATGAGCTTTCATCAGAGTGCTCATTAATATCTTTTTGTAATTTTGTGCTTTCATCTTCTCTCTTAACAGAGGAGCTAATATTTGTGTCATCATTAAACTTACATTACTGGCTTTCTATCCCATTATGTGAGCCTTTGATATCTCCAGCGAATACTCAAGGCCAGGACACAATCTTCTTTGGAATGCCATCTGTCACCCTGCCAAATAGTTTAGCTACCCATTATCCCTGACTCTGTCTCTCAGATAATTTCCTAATCAGATCAATAATTTCCCTCAGTTCCATGAATTGTGAATTTAGCTAACAGTTTGCTATGATGGACTTTATCACGTATCTTATGGAAGTCTATATGAATTAAATCCACAGACATTCTCCTGACAACTCCTTTATTCAACTCTCTAAAGAACTTCTAATATTCTTATTAAGTATGACCTACCCATGCTGACTCTCCCTGGTCAGCTGAATATTTTCAAGATGTTCTGTCACTCCATCCTTGATACATTTGGTGTCAGACTAACTGGTTTATAATTTTCTCACCCACTGTCTTTAAACCCCAGGGGTGCAAACCATCTGGTCCTGGGAATTTGCCACCCTTGGTTTCGTTATCTCCCTCATTACTGTTAATTTGCTTACATAGTTTATTGGATCCCTGTACCTGATTCAGTATCAGTTTCCTTCTGATGTCCAGCATGCAATCCTCCTCTTCTAGTGTGACAGCTGGTACAAAATAATTATTTAGCACATCCACTGTTTCCTTATTTCATTCCATAATATCTCCATAGCTAGTTTTAATAAAAACAAGTATCACTTCTAATCACTCTATTTTCTCCAATAGAATGGGTAATGGTTTTCGTGTAGCATTTGATGTCGTTTCTATAGTTCTTTTCATTTCCCACCTTTATAGCTTTGACTATCCACTTTCTCATCCTGCTTTTTGCAACAGCAAAAGCAGCATGAAATGGTTTTCAAGGGTAAGGCAAAAGCTACAAGTTGCTACAGGAGCAATTAATTACCTAAAAGTTGCCTTTGCTGCTTTCTGTACTCTACCATTCTCTAGGACCTGTACTATAATTTTGCATTTTTGCAAGATGAGGAACTCTAGCGACAATGCTCTCCTCACACCACACTTCAGCATTTATTTGCCATTCCATGCCTCCCTATTTTGTATGCATTTAGCCATGTTCCCCCTCTGGGCTTTTGCTCAATAAGCAGAAACCTCACATCAGTGTATTCTCTTCAACAGATATGCACTAACCTTTCTTTCTTCAGGAAAAGCCAGCACTTACCAAAAGTTCTGTTGCTGAAAGATGCAGAAGGAACACTTCTCACCAAGGTCATCCCCAATCTTCAGTTGCAGACTCTCAAGAGCAGTATTTATTTTTCACCAGCCAGGCCAGCATTTATTGCCCATCTCTAACTGCCCTTTAAGAAGGCAGTGGTGAGCTGCCTTCCTAAATTGCTGCAGTCATTCTGGTAAAAGTATTCCCACCACGCTATTTGGTCCAGAGTTCCAGTATTTAGACCCAGTGAAGATGAAGAACTGGCAATATACTTTCAAGTCAGGATAGTCCATGATTTAGGGAGGAACCTGCAGACGGTGGTGTTCTGATGTGTCTCCTGCCCTCATCCTTCTTGGTAGGGGTCATAGGTTTGGGAAGTTCTGTCATGGTAACCCACCAAGTAACAGCAGTACAGTTTGTTGATGGTTCACACTGTGGTCAGTGTGCCATTAGTGGTGGGAACGTATGTTTAGAGTGGTTGATGGATTGCCCATCAAGCAAGCTGTTTGTCCTGAGTGGTGTCAAGCTTCTTGCTGGAGCTGCACTCATCCAGGCAGGTGAAGAATATTCCATCACACTGATTTGTGCCTTGTGGATCATTTTGATGATTTTGAGATTAGGGTGTAATCTGACAATTGCTTGCATGTCCTCATGCCAATCTGTGTTTCTGTATCCTGTCAATGCCTACATTTCTCTTTCCTTTTGAACTCCTGACCATGCAGCTGTCATGGTTCTTGAAACATCCACTAATGGGAGCAACTTCTTTCTACTAATCCTATCTATACCAGACATGATCTTGCATATCGCTAGCAAGTCTTCATTCAGCCTTATTTGTTCCAAGAAGAACAACTCCAGCTTCTCCAGTATACCACACCTGAAATCCCTTATCCCTTAAGCATTTCTGCATGGTCTTAGTAGCTTCTGAGGGTGTCCAGCATCAGACAATATACTGCCATTGTGGTTTAACCAATATTTTATGCAGGTTCCAAATAACCGCTTTGCTTTGTACTCTCTACCTCTGTTGATGAATCCCAGAATCTCATGCAATTTACCATGCACTCTGAACATGCCTGCCACTCTCAAGGATTTATGCATATTTATACCTGTACATCAATCAGAACTGTCAGTTAGTCTATATTGTTTCTTCTTTTTCATTTTGCCAATATGCATCACTTCACGCTTCTGTGTGTTAAATTTCACCTACTACTTCTTTACCCATTCAACAGTCCTATCCATTTCCTTTTGAAGTCTATTTATACCCTTTTCACCATTTACCATACCTCCAAGCTTTGCATCATCTGCAATTTTTACCCTGCCCACCCATGTCTAAGTCATAAACATATATCAAATCAGAAAAGAGTAGACCAAGCACCAATCACAGGTAAATACCAGTCTACCATTCCATAATCTGATGAACAACTGTTTATCACTTCTCGTTCTCTCTCTCTCTTTAACATATTCCTATCCACGCAACAGTTTTGAAGGACAAAGTAAAAGTTAGAAGTTGCTACATGAGCAATTAATTACCTAAAATATGTGAATGATGGCATAGATTTATGGGGTTATTCAAGTAAACTTGCGGCAGTGATTAAACAGGCAATTCAGTGGATTGCCATAAATCAGCACCAATGAATGTTGATTGTTAATGATAGTGGTGACTGAACTCCAGAGATATAAATTATTGAGATTACTTTAACAACTGAGAAGTTAACAGCTTTGAATAACCCATCTATCAAGTAGCTCATACTTATAAGTGTGGCTAATTATTTTCAAACATTACACAATGTCATTGCTATGGATGAATCAATCTCCACTTCCCAGGCCTCAGGTGCTAACTTGTGGTATTTTCTAATGAATTCAAAGACAATCCTTTGGGCAATTTTAGTGGTGCCATTACTGTGCCTGATAAAAAGATGGCCATTCAGCTTTCTTTAACGATGTTAGGCCAAGCCGGTTATTCTCTTTCTCCTGCATCATTTTCAGCAATCAAGAGCCTTTGGTTGAAGAACAAGCTGGAGGAGGACAATCCTTTCAAAGAGGTAAAGTTCTGTATTCCAACCTTCTGAAGTATTAGCAAATAAAATGATACATTGGTGGATTAGAGAATGAGTTACAAATAGCTGCAAGGAGTGAATTACACAGCCTGAGTTAGCAGTATGGGAAGGAGGCAGAAGCAGCCCTGCCAGATTTGTGAAGGAAGACAGAATGTAGATTTCAGGAATCCAATGATGAAAAATGAGTTGCTCTTCTTACCCCACCAGGTGTTGGAAGGGTAGCCAAGGTGTTCAAGTACTGTGGCTGAAAGTATGGAGGAATCAAACGTTGGATGCGTTTTTGGATGGCATCACCACTCTGCAGCCTGCTGACCAGGAATAGGCCAGGGAATTATAGACCGGTGAGTCTCACGTCTGTGGTGGGTAAGCTGTTAGAAAGGATTCTAAGGGATAGGATTTATGAACACCTTGCGAATCATGGACTGATTAGGGACAGCCAGCATGGCTTTGTGAAGGGAAGATCTTGCCTCACAAGCCTGATAGAGTTCTTTGAGGAGGTGACCAGGAAGATTGATGAGGGTAGTGCGGTGGATGTGGTTTACATGGATTTTAGTAAGGCATTTGATAAGGTTCCTCATGGTAGGCTTCTTCAGAAGGTCAGAGGCCAAGGGATCCAAGGAAGCTTGGCTGTGTGGATTAGGAATTGGCAGAGGGTTGTGGTGGAAGGAGTGTCCTCGGATTGGAAGGCAGTGACTAGTGGTGTCCCGCGGGGATCGGTTCTGGGACCTCTACTTTTTGTGATATTTATAGATGACTTAGATGAGGGGGTGGAGGGCTGGGTTAGTAAGTTTGAAGACGACACTAAGATAGGCAGTGTTGTGGATAGTGTGGAGGGCTGTCGGAGCTTACAGAGGCATATTGATAGGATGCAGAGCTGGGCTGACAAGTGGCAGATGGAGTTCAATCCGGAGAAGTGTGAGGTGGTACACTTTGGAAGGACAAACTCCAGGGCAGAGTACTGGGTGAATGGCAAGGTACTTGGCAGTGTGGAGGAGCAGAGGGATCTGGGGGTTCATATTCACAGTTCATTGAAAGTTGCCTCACAGGTGGAAAGAGCAGTTAAGAAGGCCAATGGGATGTTGGCTTTCATAAGTCGCGGGATTGAGTTTAAGAGCCGCGAGGTGATGATGCAGCTTTACAAAACTCTGGTTAGGCCACACTTAGAGTACTGTGTTCAGTTCTGGTCGCCTCATTATAGAAGGATGTGGAGGCATTGGAGAGGGTGCAGAGGAGATTTACCAGGATGCTGCCTGGATTGGAGAGTATTGAATATGAGGAGAGGCTTAAGGTGCTAGGGCTTTATTCACTGGAAAGGAGGAGGATGAGAGGAGACATGATAGAGGTATATAAAATATTGAGAGGAATAGATAGAGTAGACAGTCAGCGTCTCCTTCCCAGGGCACCAATGCTCAAGACGAGAGGACATGGCTTTAAGGTTATGGGTGGGAGGTTCAGGGGAGATGTCAGAGGGAGGTTTTTCACCCAGAGAGTGGTTGGTGCATGGAATGCACTGCCTGGGGTGGTGGTGGAGGCAGATACATTGAACAGGTTCAAGAGCTTGTTGGATAGGCATATGGAGGAATGTGAGACAGAGGGATATGCGGGAGGAAGGGGTTAGGTAGTGTGAGGGTGGTCTGATGGACGGCACAACATGGTGGGCCGAAGGGCCTGTTTTGTGCTGTACGGTTCTATGGTTCTATGGTTAAATCCAAGGGTGTGTTCATCCAATCCTTCTCAACTCTTGTTTAATATCCATCTTCAGATTCTCACTAAGATGCCTTTTGCAATCTCATTGATATAAATCTCCATTTTAACTCATTATGCTCTCTTTCCATCGAGTTCTCTGCCCTCTTGTCCTCCCTACTGTCTCTCTCCAATCAAACATCTCATTTCTCAGGCATTCCGTTTACTCTGTTATCTCTGTGAGATGCTACTGGTCACATGACAATTACAGATAAAGCCATCACAGATTTATTTTATTTTCCAGTCATAATCTTCCTTTCTTTTCCTAATCTTTCATCCTTCCATAAATACACTCGAAAAAACTCTCTCGCTGTTCACTTGCAGTTTTATTATCAAGATCATAGTGGTCTCATCTTTGCCCCTTTCATTCAACTAGGGAAAGTATACAATACAGAAAAAGGTCACTTGGTCGATCATGTCTGACCCAGATCCAAAAGAATTAATCTAATTCTACCTTCCCACACTAGTCCATAGACCTCCAGGTCACAGTGCTTCAAGGTCACATCCAAGCACTTACTAACCCTGATGAGGGTTTCTGCCTTCACCATTCTTTCTAGCTCCAGATCCCTACCAACGTCTGGGTAATTGTTTTTTCTCCTAACCTCCTCTCTAACCTTTCTATCAATCACTTTAAATCCATGCTTTTGTTTTTTGACCACTCTGCTATGGAAAATGAGACCTTTCTATTTACTCTATCCAGCCCCCACCCCTCATCATTTCAAGCATCTGAATTAATTCTCCCCTCATCCTCATCATGAGGAAGCAATCCTGGCTTATCCAGTCTTTCAGATGGTTCACACTTCCCAGTCCTGACAACACCCTTGTAAATCTTGTCTGCACCCTTTCCATTTCAATCGAATCTTTCCCATAATGTGGTGACCAGAAATGCATGCAGTGCTCAAGCTGTTTTTGTTTTCAATTCTAGCATAATCTCCTTGCTTTTATATGCTGTGCTTCTCTGGTAAAGGAAGTGTGATTCACTGACACTTCTTCCAATCTAGTGTACCGTGTGCATTCTCCTCTGCAATAGAACATAGAACAGAACATTCTTTAGTCGGGGTATTGAGTTCAAGAGCCATGAGCTGATGTTGCAGCTCTATAAAACTCTGGTCAGACCACACTTGGAGTATTGTGTTCAGTTATGGTTGCCTCATTATAGGAAGGATGTGGAAGCTTTAGAGAGGGTGCAGGAGAGATTTACCAGGATGCTGCCTAGATTGGAAAGCATGTCTCATAGGTTGAGCATTCTAGGGCTTTTCTCTTTGGAGAGAAGGAGGATGAGAGGTGACTTGATAGAGGTGTACAAGATGATAAGAGGCATAGATTGAGTGGACAGTCAGAGACTTTTTCCCAGGATGAAAATGGCTAACATGAGGGTACATAATTTTAAGGTGATTGGAGGAAGGTATCAAGGGGATGTCAGAGGTAAGTTTTTTATACAGAGAGTGGAGGGTGCATGGAATCCACTGCCAGCAGAGGTTGTTGGGGCAGATACATTAGGGACATTTAAGAGACTCTTAGATAGCCACATGAATGATAGAGAAATGGAGGGCCATGTGGGAGGGAAGGGTTAGATAGATATTAGAGCAGGATAAAATTTCGGCACCACATTGTGGGCCAAAGGGCCTGTACTGTGCTGTAGGGTTCTATGTTCTATGTTCTGGAACAGTACAGCACAGGAATAGACACTTTTGCCCATGATGTCCACATCACCATAATGGCAATCTAAATTAATCCTATCTACCTGCACATGATCTGTATCCCTCAATTCCCTGCCTGTTCATGTGTCTGTCTAAATGCCTCTTAAACATTACTATCATATCTGCTTCTACCACCTCCCCTGGCAGTGCGTTCCAGGCACCTACCACTCTCTGTGTGAAAAACTTGCCTCACTAATCTTCTTTAACCTTTCTACCTCTCACTATGCTCTCTAGTATTTGGCATTTCCACCCTAGGAAGAAGACGCTCACTAACTACACTTTATATGCGTCTCATAAGTGTATATATTTCTATCAGGTCACCCTCAGCCTGCAACACTTCAGAGAAAATAATCCAGGTTTGGAGAAACCAAATGTAGGTTGGGCGACCGCTTTGTGGAGCACCTGTATTCAGTCCTCAGGGATGACCCTGAACTTCCTTCTGCCTGCCACTTTAATTCTCCATCCCCTTCCCACCCTGACCTATCAGTCTGTGGCCTCATGTACTGTTACAATGAGGTCCAATGCAAGTTTGAGGAACAGAGCCTCATCTTCCATCTGGGCAGGTTGCAGACTTCTGGACACAATATTGAATTCTACAACTTCAGGAAACTAGATTTCTCTGTCTGTACTCATCAGTCATCTGTGATATTGGCTCAGCTTGTTTGTTTTCATTTTTCCTTTTTATCTCTGGAAATGGAGGACATGCCTAGCCTGACATCCCAGGCATGTCTTCCAGCTTTGCATTTTGTGACGCCTACATTCCTTTGGCTATGTTCTCTCTCTCTCTCCCCCCCCCCTCTCTCTCTCTCTCTCACACACACACACACACACGTGCGTACCCACACACACAAACACACACACACACACACACACACACACACACACACACACACACACAATGCAGCCATTCACTGATTGGCCAGCTAACCTTGTTTCCAGCTTATCCCCTGGTTTTACCCTATCAGAGACATCCCCCTTTTCCCAATCTCCCTGTAGGTTAACAAGCTCCTTTTCCCTCCTCCCCAGTTCTGACAAAAGATATTCAACCTGAAACATTAATTCTATTACTCTTCCCATGGATGTGGCCTGATCCGCTGAGTACTTCCAGTATTTTCTGTTGTATTTCAGGTCAATGAATTTCATCAAGCTTCTGGTCAGAACTATATTGTTGAAAAGGTCATTGACCTGAAATGCTAACACTGCTTCTCTCTCCACAGTTGCTGTCTGACCTGCTGAGTCTTTCCAGCATTTTCTGTTTTTATTTCATGTCACAACATCTGCATTTTATTGCTTTTGGTTATCTATTGATGCTGAGTTATAAATAAATTTAAGGCAATTATTTTGTTTGGCATTAACTTAATCATTTTTAACACATTTGGCAATATATGCTTTTTCAGATCAGGTTAAAAGCCTGCATTTTTAGTCTGTTTTTCAAAGAAAAATTGGCTGAATTATTTTAGCATTCTTTAGTGTGGAGCTAAGGGAATGGTCTTTTAGTATAAAGAGTTATGTTTCAGCTTTCAGAGAAGGGGATTGAACTCGTCATGGAAAATGATGTTGCATTAGTTGATCTTTGTCCTTTCTGGCTACAAAGCATTGTGCTCTAATTTGTTCTGCTTCTCCATCACTTCCCTCCCCATAAGGCCTCTTCTGCCTCCAACTGTAATCTTTGCTACATTTCCATGTAGAACAATATGCAGCAGAGTTCTGTGGCCAACTTAGGCTGTGTGGGTCATTGCAACAAAGATCCAGACCTAACCAAACAGCTGAGCTCTTGTTTCAGTGACCCAAGAGTAATCCTATTGCTTGATTTGCTCCACATCCTTTGATACTTCACCTAACAAAAATTAGACTATTTTGAATATTTTATTGGCTTAACATTTCCAGATTTTGTGGGATAGACATCCATTTTTATTTATTAGACTTCCAACTTTGTAATTTCACTTCTACATGGCCTGTCCCTAATTGTCAGATTGTGCCTCTTTTGTTTTGGGTTCCCACAAAATAGAGAAATTTCTAAATTGCAAGTTCGGCTTCAACAGTGATCTCAGAAAAAGTTAGGACAGAGATGTAGAAACAGAGTGAAAAAAAATCTGGAGTGAAAATACTGATTGGTTGCTGAAGCTCAAGATACACAAAGTTCCTTTAATTCCAAGATTCTGAAGAAATTGTCTCAAGTTATTGTAAATCCTCTTATAAATGTGTTTTTGGAATTCACTGGACTCTTGTCAAATTGCAAAGGATTGGGAAATAGAAAATGTAACTCCAATCTTTAAAAAGGGTCATTAAATTATAAACATTAGCCTTACTAAAGCTACCTGGATAGTGTTTGAAAAAAAAGTGAAGGCCAAAATAAAAGAGTCAAAAAATATAACTTGCAGATGTTGGAAAACTGAAATTAAAAAAAAACAGAACATGATGAATACTTAGCCAATCAATCAGCATTTGCGGAGATAGAAACAAATGCTCCAAGTACACACAGCTGCCATATTGGGATTTGGACTCAGATTTCTGAGTTGTACCCCTGCCTTAGCTGCTGCACCACCACTGTGTAAATACAATTGGAGCAGATCAAAGATCTTTGGATTCAGTTGACTGCTCACCAAATCCACCCACACACTGATCCTAGACTGTTAAAAATGGAACAGAATGTTGAGATGCATAGGGAAAGACAAACATATGGAGGCAAAGAGTTCATTTTGAAACATTAGTTGGCCCTGACAGGACAACATCTGGAATATTGCAATTCAGTTTTGATCTTCCTTATTCAAAAAGCATATTTGGTTATTGAATGGGGTATTGAGGCATAGTTGATCCCAGAATTTAAGGGAATGATGCAAGAGGTAAGACTGACTACCCATTGGAAATGGGACTGAAGGAAAGTGAAATGGAGGGAGTGAGAAATAAGCAGATGTGTTTAAAATCATAACTGGTCTGGACAAGTTAGATCCCAAGAATTTTCTTCCGCCATATAAGCACAAATGATCATATTAACAAACTGAGGATAATGGAAGAAGATAGAAAGTTCAGGAGAATTTTTTATATATAAAAAGCAGATTCCTGCTAATTGATTAAGAAACCTTGACGGATTTCAAAAGTGTTGACAAATGAGATTCAGTAATGTCAAAAGTGAGTCATAACCACAACTTTGCCTCGCTGGTTAGATTGACTGAAGCAACTATTTTACTAATTCTTACTACTTCTGGCTTATACATCCAGTGTTACCTTATCACACATGCTTAAGTATTCCCCTACATGTACTTACGGCGCTCCAAATTCCTCGCGCAATCACCACTCTCTCACACAACCAAGCTGATTCGTTTTCATACCAGCAGTTTATTTCACGCACAGTTTTCTCTCACACGCATACATTCGGATGCATTCTCATGGATATTTCACTCTTTCAACATTCTCTCACACGTATATTTCTTAAAATACACTTTCTCGCGTTTATCTTCCACACACTCCCCTTCGCGTTCTCTCACACATAGTTCCCCTTTCTCAATCACAGGTTGTCACACTCACACACATTCTACCTCATGCAAACACACGCCGCCGCCAATGTAATCCTGCTCACATACGTGCATGTATTCTTTTTCATTTCGCTTTCGAAGATACCCTTGAGGCAAAATGATATTTTTGAATCCAGACAATGATTTCATTGCGGTGGCATGACAAATTTATAACAGCAACTGACAGAATGAGACGCTTGTTATTTTAATAAAGAAAACGGGGACTCGTCCAAAATAGCGAGCGAAGAATCCACCCTTGAAACGCACTCTGGCCATAAAGAATACAACATAAACCGCACCTTTCAGTGTTTTTTTTTGGTATGCATTCAACAGATTAACAAACCAGATGTAAAACGTTTATTCTGTAGCATCACACTCCAATCATTTCCGGAGTCTGCTTTGTGAAATTTTTGACACTTTTCACCTGCTAAAGTCCTTGCAGCCGTAACCTTAAACTGTTGCTGGCAACTCCTAAAAACACTTCTGGATATTTTAGCAGAACAGATTATGGTGAGCGGCGAGAAGTCCCGGTAATTGATAAAACATACTCGACGGATAACAAGAGTATATTTCTCTGTCGGAAATTAGCCATCGTGTAAACGATCTCCATACACACATTTGAAAAGAAGGCGAACTATAAATCCTGGCATTTCATGATGTAATAATGAAGAAGACCTAACCCCTCTCAGCACACACTCAGGTCTGCAGAAGAGCAACATATTCACTGGGCACGCTGCCTCCCTGGTCCTTGGTCGCCTCCAGAAAGTGGACTTTGTTTCAAAAGAATCAGCCCCTGTCAGGAAGTTCTTACTAAATCTCATAGCAGAAGTTCCTGAAAGTGATATTAGAAGCACTTCCTCCCCCTTCCATCCGCTTGAGTGTCTATTTTATGTAAAATGCTACTTAAACTCGCACGCCTGTGCGTTCCTCGGACCAGACGTCACTAAAGCGTGAGTTTTCGACAAAGTGACAATTAAAATAAAAGGCTCTGTAAAGGTGACCAGTAAAGTGCGCATTAAAGACAACAAAGCGATATTCTAATGGTTTGGCTGGCTTTGGACTTCTCTATTTGCATTGATGAGGCTCAGTTGCATTTTGTGGGTCCTTTTGTTGCACCTTCGAGTGCCAGAGTCAAGGCATTTTGAAGTTCTCCTTTTCCCAGAAAGATCAGGTCACCTCTTGAGTCATGCTTGGAAAAGGCAGTTACTTCTACTCTCACACAATTTAGGGCAAGAACAAAGAACTCTCCCTGTTCTCTCTGAGGGGTGGGGGAAACTTTCATTTGTTTCAATTCAAGCTAAACAGGTAGAACGAGCTCTGTAAGTGCTGTTTGGTCTCCAGGAATTCAGCTGGTTCAGAGGCAAATATCTATTACAGACAAACTCGTGTAACTCTACCTCTCCACATTGTATGCTCGCCTGAAAACAGACAAAAGAGAAGCAGCTTCTGGGCTTGCTCTGAAAGGTGCCCGTGGGAAAAGGTGTTACAAACGGGGAAGGGCGATACAATCAGCTCCTCGCTGAGCAAACCAGCCGAGAGTCGGGACCCCAGACCTCGCTCCATCAACGACAGTTTCAACTTCAAATAAATATCCCAATGCATCCGAACTCATTCTGCCACTCGTCCTTAGCTGGGAAACAAAATGTAATTTAATGCAGTGAGCCGCTGAGTGCAAGGAGCGAAAGGCGTTGTTTAACCTGTGGCTAGCTCGTACTTTGAGGATCTGAAATGAAGTTATCCATTGTAAAAAAAAACTTCACGTTACAGTATTTGGAAAGCCATCAGGCAAGCAAGTGAATATTATTAGAACGGTACACTTGTTTATTTACTGAAGACTAAAGTTGAGTAGAAAGTCATTCACGCAGGAGTGGGGAGGGGTAGGGGAGAAGTAGTCTTGCATTTTATAAAACGTCGTTCAGGCGACCAAAAGCTCCAGAGAACGATACAGCCACTGATATTATGTGCAATATAGGAAATAAAATATGAATGCGTGTGTGTTCGGGTGGGGATTCGTGCTTGCAAACTAAAAAACTTTTCAGTCAATTTAACACCTACGCATCCATTCTGAGAAATTAAAGATCGCTAAGAATTTCACCTTGTGAATCCAGAGCGGGACTAGTTAACACGCGCGCTTCCCACCAGCTGCATTTACCTCTCATTTGCAGATGTTGTATTAGTAATTATGACAAGTGTGTTTAATACGGTCCCTGTATTGAGTTTAGTTCTGTTGCAACTGAGTGCTTTCAGCAGTGGGTATGTATTCTGATGCAGAAGGATGGCTCCATTATATTAAACTACCATCTTTTTATTGTAAGGTTCAATTGACAATAAAACCGACGTAACCTTGGAGACGTCTGTATCTTGGGTGGATGTGGGTTCTGATGAAAAATAATATTTGTCGTATAATCGTAGTTTGAATCATTATGAGTCAGTGCAATTAACATCATCTCTTTATGGCCTCCAAATGCCGATTAAAATACTCGGTAGTTTCTGCTGGGGAACCATTCTGTTTTCCCAGTGTTTCCATGTTATGTTCCTGCAGAGAAAGGAAAGGGAATGTTAAAAAAAAAGACAGTAACAGATATGAAAAACTGTACTCAGAAATAGCATTGAATGAACGACCTCGCCAGCTTCTAAAACCGCACAGAGACAGAAAGTGCCGCCGTAATGTTATTTTGCAGTAACCCGTGTGAAATACCTTGCCTAAAGATAACCCGACTGACCGCGATGACAGATATTACTTCTCATATTCTAAGTCTATTTGTCCATCTTTCATGTTCAAAGGCCCCTTGGCTATATCACCAAAGTACATGTTGAAACAGCTTTCAACCATGAATTAAACCGTTGTCAAATTAAAGACGGGTGAAAGAGTTTAGCTTTTAACTCATTGGAAAGTATATATGCTTTAAATGAAAGCATTTCCTTGTGCTGAGTGCTTTGTTTTTCGTTAATAGCTGGGGTTCTGGAAAGTTATCTGGCTTTAGAAAATAGGAACATGCCTGGTGGCGCAATCCAAACCAGATTTATTGCCGTTTTCGAAACAGAAGAATCGACAGTTTCGTGTGTTGCCTCACAATTCCTGACACTTACAGCAGTGTACTGACATTTAAAATAGCTGCACCGGACCATACTTAACCTTTTTCATATTTACTAGATCAATAATAATTCATAACCGAACCACAAAATTGTGCTTTGATTATGGGACGGGAATAATTAGTATCATTATCACAACTTCCTGCCGTAATCTGGGCAACTGGTGGAGTGTGTGTGTGTTTTGGTGGGTAGGAATGGGGAATGTGTTGTCAAGAAATCCAGTGCAAGATGTAGACCTACTTTGCTTTTTATGTATCTGAACTGAAGCTGCGGTGATTTGTGACTAGATTCTCTCAAAGTACAACCCGAAAAAAAATAAATTGCCATTGTACTTCCATGTCAGGTAGATTCTTCGGGAATTTGCACCTTCAAGACGTTAGCCGTGTCAAACCTGATTTTACAGAATCGATGTCGGCATCAAGCTTGCATGATATGTAACGTCCCCAAACCCTCTTAACAATGTGATTGCAGCAAAAGCACCTCATATCTAGATACTTGGAAGCAATTCGCATTCAGATCTGTGGTACAGCGGACCGGATGCCGAACAGCCTGACGAAGTTCTGACGAAGTGTCACAGATCAGAACGTTGACTGTTTCTTCTTTCCACGGATGCTGCCTGACCTGCCGAGTGTTACAAGCATTTTCCGTTTTTGTTTCAGATTTACAACATCGGCAGTTCCGTTTTATCATTTTTCATTCGAGGCCTAATAATGCCCAGGTAATATGGGACAAAGATTCATTTTATATTGTTTTTGGGTTCATGTTCCAAAGACACCCCCCCCCCGCCCCCAATTGAATTAA
This sequence comes from Pristis pectinata, assembly GCF_009764475.1. Lineage (NCBI taxonomy): Eukaryota > Metazoa > Chordata > Chondrichthyes > Rhinopristiformes > Pristidae > Pristis > Pristis pectinata. The sequence goes on from NC_067407.1 coordinate 118,757,897, forward strand.
TAATAGGTTTTTAGTGTCCTGTGACAAACCATTGACACGTAAAATTAAAATGGAAACTGTTGGAAATACTCACCAGGCTAGGCAGCATCTGTGGAGAGCGAACAGGGTTTATTGCAGACTTCTAACACATGTAGTTTCTTTCTATTTTTCGAGCAAGAATTTAAAATTCAGTTCAAATTTTCTCAACCACATCTCTGGGCGGCTGGGTGGCTTTGAGCAGGCGTATTAGTCCTTGCTTCATTAAACAGGAAATGGATGGGATAACCTTTGAAGATGAGAGTTACCGACCAAGTAGAGCTGTATCAGGTAGGAGATTTATCTGTATGGTCAATTATCATAAGGAATGGGAACTGTTTTGAAAAATACAAACTGCAACAGTAAGCATGTCACGCCATTCACCATGCCATTTGCGATGGACTTTATCTCATCTGAGCTGAAATGCTTTCTTGTAACGAATGTGCGATGTAATAAATCAGATGTCGTATTCCTAGTTTAATAAGTGCAATATAACCTTACAACCCCACCCACCCCCAACTTCCATTGGAAGATCCTTTGCCAATAGCACTTTTGATAACATCAAGTTATCAATAGATTTTGCCATTTAGGTCAAACTTTGTGTTAATTCTTGAGTACACTCCAATGTTTCCAATTGTGCTGGTTATAATCTGATTTTTATGCACAAGAACAATATTCAGAAGATCAGATTTATAGTAATTCTATTACAAATTATGACGCAAAGCGCTTTAAAATTTATGCATGGAGTCGTTCCCAGATAACAGACATTTAAGTGTTTGTTTGTTTGTTTAACAAGGGCTCAACGACTTGCACAAATCACTGCCTGTCGATTCAAGTTGGTAAATCCATCCTTCTTCAGGGTTATCTGGAGATCACAAGAACACTCTCTACTGACATTTAAGTCCCACATTTTTGGAACATTTTCGCAAACTACGGTTGTAACATTATCGTAAGATAATCGTAAAATGTAACTTCATCTCTCCTCCCTTTTCCGATCGATACTGTATCTGGGAACATAAGATTTGGCTCTATCTTTAGATTTCACTTCATATAAGATATAAAAGGAAACTATAAGAAATACTGATCATAAATACAGCATGTAATACATCACGAAATACGAAAAGGTGCTGAAAATCTCACACTAATTGCAATCCATTATAACTTTGAATTATAATTATTCAAAGTCACAGTAACACCTTGTTCTATGAAATCAACTTTTCCCACGTGGAAGCGTATACAACTGCGCAATAAAGTACCATTTTCAAATAATGGTGCCGCCGATCCAATTTTATTTAATACGATGTCATTAATTTGACACAGGGACCACTTGGGAATAGATTAATGCTTAATTTCAATCGCAACAGAAACTACTCCGGGTGCTCCGGTTTCCTCCCACATTCCAAAGACGTACGGGTTAGGAAGTTGTGGGCATGCTGTGTTGGCGCCGGAAGCGTGGCAACACTTGCGGGCTGCCCCCAGCACGTTATCAGTAACGCAAAAAGACGCATTTTACTGTGTTTCGATGTACATGTGACTAATAAATGAATATCTTAAATCATTTCTTGATTTAAAAACACGCTTAAAATTTAGATTTAAAATATGTTTCATAATGAGATTTCAGTAGAAACTCCCTGTTAACATGGTGGCTTATTATATAGATTTTTCCTCGCCGGAAGCAGATGGCAACATTCTGAATTAGATCTGTGAATAAGCCACGGTGGGATCAGACTGTAAATAAGATGCCCATCGATATCACATGATCTGGGTACAATTAAGAAGGCCTCTGCGAGTCGGGTCTGAATGCCAATCCATTAAATGCGTGACAGCGACATGGAGAGAACATGATCGGATCCGTGCAGTAAAGGTTTTGGGCGCTTCAGGTAACACGATTGCCAGATCTGTCATTTTAAGTGCTATTAACAGCAATCGTCAAGTAAATCCAGCGTTTGCAATTGCTCAATAATTTGTGAATAGAAAGACAGAGTAGGAAATAAATGTGGAAGCTAGTTTTTCCCCCAAATAAGTTTATTTTGGAATTTCATCTACTTCTGATTAGTGCCAATAAAATCACGATCAGAAGGAAACATTGTACTTCCTTGTCTGCCAATCAATAAATTATTTTTAAAAAACTGTTTTGGAGGTCTCTTGTCAGTGTGGGGGATTTTAGTAGTTAATTGTACGAGTAAGATGAAAAGCAACTCTTTCCTACTGTGTTGCGTGGACTTGATGGGACCGGTGCTTCCGAAGCTGCAGTCAGTGTGTGTGTGTGTGTGTGTGTGTGTGTGTGTGTGTTCAAGGGCCAGAGCATATATATTATAAACAATGGCCTCACAGAAGTATATCCAGTGGTGAATAATTCGGATTGTTCGGACTTGGGACTCCGCTCAACTGCGTCAATAAAAGTGAAACGACAAAAGACACTTTGAAAAAATTAGTGTTGGTGAATGCACAGAGATTGAAACGTTTCCCACTGTGGAGCAGAGAATTCGGGAAGTTGCCCTGTTGAAGTATCACATGCGGAGATCCGCGAGAATCTGACGGTTTTTTTTGGGGGGGGGGGGGCTGGAATGGAGAGCAACTTGGTGAAACAAAGTCGATGGAGATCCAGCAATGCTAACCGAGGCGAACAGGATTAATTTTTTAAACCTATCCAGTTATTCTGAACAAGATATTATGATTCAGCGGATTTTGTCTCCACCTTCACACATTAAGATGCTCCTTAAACATCTGCCCCAATTTCTTTGTGCGTATGTGTGTGCATGCATCAGACTGCGCTCCTTTGGATACATTATTCTGCTGAAGGTGCTGTATAAATGCAGTGGTTGTTATAGGAAAGAACGCCATCCTGCAATTGTGCCATATAATACTGTTAATCTTCTTTTGACAAAGCAAAAAAGATTTGCCATGAATAATACTTTCGTTCTGTTAACTCATGTCCAATTATCATTCAGAAGTGCATCCCTATAATTTAAGCGTCTACAAATAAATGTACGGGAGTACGGGAGAATAATGGAGGTAGGGTTAAGAAATATTCGGCAATTCATCAGTGATCATCCATAGAAAATTAAGATATGTCGCACAGGGGCGATCTGAACGAGGAATCGTTTGGTAGAACCTGCTTGAGGGAATTTATTTCTCGTCCCAAAGGGAAAAAACCATTCGGTGTTGCCAAGGCGAAACCCAGTCACTGCTGGTTTTAGTTCATCCCAATTGGCAAATACCATGCATCAGAAATTTAGAACAATTGCGGAACGTTTATCACTAAAGCTGGATCACAGAAAGGTAGACATCTTTGGAACAGCTACTTCTTGACAAGATAAGGCAACTAATATATAGCGTCTAAACAACGGAGTGTTGCAGAATATTTTGCACTTTGCACGTCATTAACCTTGGTGGTATTTGCAGGGACGTAAGATAGCAGTTAAACTTCTATTCTGTCATTATTTAGTTATACGAGTTGCGTCAAAGCGGTAGAAAATTAAATTGGAAATAATGATAGCAAATAATCTGCTGGAAGAACTCAGCAGCATCTGTGGGAGGAGAGGAATTGTCGTCGTTTCGGGTTGGAATCCTTTCTCGCCATTCCCCTCCTCCTCTATATTGGTCAGCTGGCCTCTCCACTCTCAGTCCTGATGCAGGGTTTCATCCCCAAACGTCGACAATTCCTTTCCTCTCACAGTTGCTGCTTGTCCCGCTGAGTTCTTCCAGCAGATCGTTTATTGCTCCAGATTCCAGAAACTGCAGTCTCTTGTGTCTCCATTGAAAATAATGATAGCTTACACCATGGCGGTAAAATTAATTCAGTTATACCCCACAAAGAGAATAAGCCATTATTAGGAGAATGGGGGAATCATTTTAATAAGAAAATTTCAAAAATACTTTTCATTGAACTGTATTTTATCAATAAAATGTAGCTTTATCAACAAAATAGATATTTTAAATAATAAATAACGTGCATCTGCAATATTTATGATATGTATAATTTGCAGTACCTGCATGTGTTACAGATTAAAATGTGCTTTCTAGGGATTAATATTGTGCTTAAGTTTAATATTGAAGTTTACAAATGCCTGGCTAATATAACATGCGAAAGGATTAATTTGTTGTTACCAGTCAGAATTATTCCACCCCATTTATTGATCATTTTTCTGCAGTTGAGGTAGATACCAATTTACTTCAAGTTCGGGGTTTGGAGATTCAGACCTTATTTTAAATAAAAGCAGAAATTGCTGAAAACTGAATGTTTCAAGTCAATGAGCTTTTTCTCAGAAATAGAAAAACATTGGAGGTTAAACAAAATTTAAGGCACAGAGACAGTGGGTGGGATGAAAACAACACATATCAGTGATAAGGTGGAAGGGAAAAGAGATTTAATGGTCAGAGACATCTAGGTGCAAGGCAAACTGTGCTAAAGGCACAACAGAGACACAAAGAGAGAGACAATGGGTCTCAAGGAAAAGTAAATGGGAGTAGCAGAATTACTACCTCAAGCCATTGAACTCACTGTTGCATCCCAAAGGCTGCAACCCAGCTATATGCTGCTTATTCAGCATATTTCACGCTTGATTGGAGGAGAGTATGAGGCCAAGGACAGAGATCTCAGAGTAGGAGTAAGGAAAAATTATACCGCCAGGTGACCTAAGGCTTGGAGTCAAGCTGAGTTAAGTTCTTCTGCGACATATGTTGTTTCCACCAATGAACAGCAGTATTATGAGTTGAAAATATAGTACACAATGTTAAAAGCAATGCACGTAAATTTGTGTGAAGTATACTTAGGTGCTGGGCAGTGGGAAGGGATGAAGTAAAAGGGCAGGTATTATATCTTCAGTTGCATAGGAAGGGGGAAGGGTGTTAGGGAGAAGGCTGTTGAATGAGGATTCAACCAGAGTATCTCAGAGTCCCATTGGAATGCTGAAAGGTGGAGGGTTTGAAGGTTGGGGAAGATGTGCCTGACTGGGCTTCTTCCTGTAAATTCTAGAAACAGCAGATTATGATCTTTGGACATGGTGGGTGAAAGGAAAAGATGGAGAGTCCCACTAATCTCTGTAAAATTTAATCCAAACAAGTGTGATGTGATTCATCCTGGGGCTTCAAATAAGGGTAGGACATATGCAGTACATGGTAGGGCCCTAAAGAATGTTAGGGTTCAAGTCCATAGTTCCCCAAAAGAGGCAACACAGGTAGGTAGGGTGGTGAAGGTGGCATGTGGGAGGCTTGCTTTCATAGGTTAGGGCACAGAAGATAAGAGTTGGGATATGATGTTACAACTTTACAAAACACTGGTAAGGCCACACTTGGAATATTGTGTGCAGTTCTGTTCACAAACTGTGCCAAGGATAAGATAAGACAAAATATCTTTATTCGTCACACAGTGAAATGCATCTTTTGTGTAGGGTGTTCTGGGAGCAGCCCACAAGTGTTGCCACACTTCCGGCACCAACATAGCATGCCCACAACTTCCTAACCCGTACGTCTTTGGAATGTGGGAGGAAACCAGAGCACCCGGAGGAAACCCACGCAGACGCGGGGAGAATGTACAAACTCCTTACAGACAGTGGCTGGAATTGAACCTGGGTCTCTAGCACTGTAATAGCGTTACGCTAACTGCTACACTACTTTGCCTGCAAATAAGTTCTGGAAACAGCAGATTATGATCTTTGGACATGGTGGGTGAAAGGAAAAGATGGAGAGTCCCACTAATCTCTGTAAAATTTAATCCTAACAAGTGTGATGTGATTCATCCTGGGAAGTCAAATAAGGGTAGGACATATGCAGTACATGGTAGGGCCCTAAAGAACGTCCATAGTTCCCCAAAAGAGGCAACACAGGTAGGTAGGGTGGTGAAGGTGGCATGTGGTCAGGGCATAGAATATAGAGTTGGGATATGATGTTACAACTTTATAAAACACTGGTTAGGCCACACTTGGAATATTGTGTGCAGTTCTGGTCACCACACTGCGCCAAGGATGTCATTGTACTGAAGAGGCTGCAAAAGAGGTTCATGAGGATTTTGCCTGGATTGGAGGACTTTAGTTTTGGGGGAGATTGGACAGGCTGGGCTTGGTTTTCCATGGAGTGAAGGAAGCTGACGGTGACTTGACGGAGGTATATAAAATTATGAGAGGTATAGATAGAAATGATAGTCAGAATCTTTTCCCTTGGTAGTGGCATCAAAGACAAGAGGACGTGGGGGTAAGGTGAAAAGAAGGAATTTTGAAGGGAATCGGACAGAAAGTTTTTTTGACAGTGAGTGGTTGATATCAGGAACTTGGTGGCAGAGGTGGAGTCAGACACAATCACTACATTTAAGAGGCATTTGGACAAGCATTTGAACAAAACAAGGCATGGAAGCATATGGTCCTTATGTGGGCAAATGGGATTAGTGTTGATGGGCAAAATAATAGGCATGTATGTGGTGGACTGTTTCCATGCTGTGTGACTTGTGACTCTAAAATACAGCAATGGAGATTGGATATCAATGAGTCCATCCACCATAAAAGTTTAATGACATATTTGAGCAAGTAAGATTTTGTAAGGAGGAGTATGTAAAGAGGCTTCAAGGTGGGTATATAATAAACTAAGTTTATTGGTCAGATGGAATATCAGCTAGGAAATCCATTTCCATGCACAGAACAGAAAAGCAGTTTTTTTTAAAAGTTGAGAAATGTTGATGCTTAAAGACACTAGTTTTCCTTGTACACAAGTCACTGAAAGCTAACATACTGGTGCAGCAAAGTAGTATATTAGCCTTCATTATTTGAGTGAAGGAAGAAAATGTTTTATTGCAATTATGCTGGGTCTTGATCAGACTGCACCTGGAGTATTTGGTTTCCTAACTTAGAAAGGATATATTTGCCACAGGTGGAGTATAGCAAAGATTCACCAGACTGCTGTCTGAAATGGTAAGTTTAGCATATGAGAAGATATTGAGTAGACTAGGCCTGTATTCTCCAAAGTTTAAAAGAATGAGAGGTAATCTCATTGAAACTTATGTAATTCTTACAGGTTGGAAGTGGGGGGGGGGGGGGGGATATTTCCTCTGGCTGAGGAGTCTAGGACCAGGGTCACAGTCTCAGGTAGGCCATGAAGGACTGAGGTGAAGAGAAATTTATTCACCCAGAGGGTGCTGAATCTTTGGAATTCTCTCCCCTAGAGAGCTGTGGAGCTTCAGTCAATGAGGTCATTCAAAACAGAGGCTGCTGGATTCCTGGATATGGATGGAATCAAGGGATAGTGTGAGAGAATGGATGAGGTAGAAGATCAGCCATGACCTTGGTAAATGGTGAAGCAGGTTTGAACAGCTAGCTGGCCTACCCCTGCTCCTAATTCTTATGTTCTTAAGTAATCCCTACAGTACATTTTCCACTTAATATTTGTATTCAGTACCAAAATTGTACATTCAGTTAAGTCATAAGTGATATAAACTATATAGAAAGAAGTAGAGGGAGTGGATGTTTCACCTGGAAAGTACTTTGCATGCAGATACAAGAAGAGATTGTTATTTTTTATTGGTTCCTGCACAATATTAACCCATGAAGCAGTGTGCAGGATATAATTATAAAACAGAATTGTGCATAATATATAATTGGTTATATGCAACTGAAGAAAAGTGTGATTTATCCTTTCATGTGTTAATAACTCTTATTTTTGGCTCTTATTCTTAGCCATTTACAGTTTGTATATTTTTTAATGATGTGACTTCATAGCATGACAACACCATGATAACGTCCTTTCTTCACTCCTTCTGCTCTTTATTTGGATTTGTTTCATTGTTCCTCTTTCTTACACCTTTCCAGAAATAAAAACGTAGGAAAGGAGTGAAACAGCAGCTCCACCTACTGTTTGTCAGAGAGATTTCAACATCAAACAAGCACCAATTCATGTTTTTGATTTCAAATGCTTGAAAGAGGAACAGACACAAAAAATGAAAATGAATGGTTTGATGAATTAGTGTCTTGAAATACATCTTATCAGAAGCTTCCTGTGGAATCAATAAAATTAGTCTTTGCCTATCTTTATTTTATACTGAATGTTATTGAACAAGGATTAAGTTTCCTGTGGATATTACACATATGAACAATACTTCAGGAGTTTTCTCATAATTTAAAAAAAAGTTCATCACTTCTTAAAGACATTAGCACATCAAAAGGGAACACATTCCCATATTTACCACACCTACTTTTAGATAATGTACTTCCAGGTTGCCTGGAGTTAGATCAAAAGTGGAAGTGCTTGTTCCAAATTATGTTAGTTTTTAATCAATTCCTTCTTGGTGAAAAAAATGAGTCTCTTAAAAACCCCATACCTTCTGCTCTACTGAAGCAATTTTGTAAAAATTTCTTTCAAATTTTGGAATAAGGGTATAGCCAGCAAGACAAGCCTTTATTGTCTATCATTCATTGCCCTCAGAAACAATCTTCCTTTTTGTATGGTATGACTCAAATCATTGGAGTGTTGATGCCTATTAACCAGATTTAGAGTTAGTGCCATTTAACCAGAACAAGAGCTCCTAGATGCCATGCTTGCTCAAATTCCTTAATGTCAAGGGCATTCACTCTCATCTCTGGAATTCAACATAACTCTAAATTCCCAATGTACCCTCTCTCTACCCTCATTTTCATCCACTTCTGAAGAAATTTTATCAACCTGAGATGCCTTCCATGGATGCTGCTTGATCTGCCGAGTGTTTCCAACATTTTCTGTTTTTTTTATTTCTGGAATCTAGCTCTTTAGTCCATATTTGGACCCAGGGTGTAATAAGATCTGGATTGGCCCTGGTAAAAGCCAAAATTGGCATCAGTGATCAGATTATTGATGAATATGTGCCTTTTAATATCAGTGTTAACAACATCTTCTTTCTGATGATTGAGAGTAAACTGATTGGGCAGTGTTTAGTTGGACTGGATCTGTCTTGCCTTTTGACGAGAGGACTTACTTGGGCAATTTTCCACATTGTCCAGTGGATGCCAGTGTTGTAACTGCAATGGAACAGCTTGGCTAGAGGCAGAGTTAGTTCTGGAGCTCAAATCTTCAGTATTCCAGCTGGGATATTGCTTTTAGTGTATACAGTGCTGGCTGCCATTGCTCAGATCATGCAAAGTGAATTAGATTGGCTAAAAATTGACTTTTGTGTTGGTGGGGATCTCAGTTAGTACACTGTTGGGATTGAATCACACTTAAAAATGTTACTAAGTTGTCTGTGTAAGTACAGCTAGAGAACACTAAGCTCTAACATGGCTACAGGAGCAAACTCTGATCCAAATAAAACAGAGACAGGAGTGCATTTTTGGGATTAAGCACAAATGTTCATCTATGGGAAGGATCCATTCACAATGAAAATAAGTAGTTATTAATTTTTGTCCCTCACCCATTATTTTTGCATTGCAGGCAAATTAAACTCATTAACTTCCCCAGAGCATTCATATGCAGAAGAGTCTGTGGTATCATAAACAAATGTGTGTTAATGAACATCATGTCAGTCAAAGTCTCCTTTCCCTGTTTTTAAAGATTCCTAAGCCTACCATCAATATACAGACAGTTCCGCACAACCTATCACATCCCTTTCCTTTGCCTCCATCTGTGCCTTCATTCACAATCTTGAATAAATGGATACACCAAAAGCTTTGCATAATTTCTTGTCCCATGGACAGGATGTCCTCTCTCCAGCCATAATGCTCCCTGCCAAATACATTCAGTTCAGCTTTCAAGGAAATCAGAGAAGAATCATTTGGCTTAATTCCTTTTTAAAGGAGAAGGCATCTTATAACCTAGATCAGAGAACTGAAACAAGAAAGGATTTCTTCAGAACCCACTTTCTGATTGTACCTATGGAAGCCTTTGAACCGTTGACAATTTTATGGAAGATGGGTTGATGACAAGTGTATTGGTATTGGTAATGGTATTGTTATTGGTTTATTATTGTCACTTGTACCGAGGTACAGTGAAAAACCTATCTTGCATACTGATCATACAGGTCAATTCATTACACGGTGCAGTTACATTGAGTTAGTACAGAGTTCATTGAGGTAGTACAAGTAAAAGAACATTATTAGTAATAGTAAATGACATAAAATTTAAGTTTAAAAGTGTAGAACGATTATAGTAAGGGTAATGAGTAGATATGCAGAGAGCAACTTGCAACAAGTCACCATTTAATGCTCTTAATTTAATTTTAATCTTACTTACAGGGAGGTAACGGGCCCTTCCGGCCCAACGAGTCCGTGCCGCCCATTTTAAACCCAAATTAACCTACCCGTACGTCTTTGCAATGTGGGAGGAAACCAGAGCACCCGGAGGAAACCCACGCAGACACGGGGAGAACGTACAAACTCCTTACAGACAGCGACAGGAATCGAACCCCGATCGCTGGCGCTGTAATAGCGTCACACTAACCGCTACGCTACCGTGCCGCCTATTAGTTTTACCCTATTAGTTTTATGCAGCACAAATAAATTGTCATTCAAACACATAAATAAAGCTTCATATCGTTCCTTCTGGTGACAATTCAGCAGAAATTGTACTGCATGCCCATCAATGCTCACCTCTGAGCTGCCTGACCTTCCCAACTGTTTATGCAGCAAGAAACAGAGACAGGAGCCTGAAGCTTTTCTTTCACACACTGTTAGCACTTCCAGCACAGGTGTTAATCACCCTATCACCCTAAGTATCAGTCTAAAGAAACCCAGCAGCATTCTTAGATCTGACACGGGTGCTCAGATGGCAACGATTAATGCTTGGGATGGCAGATTAACAAGGACTGTCTCTAGAAGCTTTAAAGCTTTGCAGAAAATCAGCCCTCAAGCTTCAGTAATGTGATTACCACAATTTACTTTTCTCTCCTTCGGATCAGTGACGAAACTGAGCCAGGCACCAGCATTAATAGAAATACAGGGGAGTGATTGCATGATGTTGCTGCTGTCTCTCAGGCTACCAGTACTAGAGTGCCAAGCGCGTGGGGTATCCACACATAGGTCATAAAAATGGTATGGTGGGACACTCTATCTTGGATACAGATTGTGTTTGCCTCATCATAGTCATAGAGTTATATAGTTTGGAAACAGGCCCTACAACCTAACTCGTTCATGCCGACCAAGACATCTATCTGAGTTAATCCCATTTACCCGCATTAGCCCATATCCCTCTAGGCTATTTCTATCCATGTATCTGTCCAAATGTCTTTTAAACATTGTAATTGTACCTGCCTGTACAACTTCCTCTAGCAGCTCGTTCCATATAACCACCACCCTCTGTGTGAAAAGTTCCCCCCTCAGGACCCTTTTAAATCTTTTCCCTCTCGCCCTTAATCTGTGCCCTCTAGTTTTAGACTCCTGTGTCCTGGGAAAAAGATAAGGTAAAATAAGATATCTTTATTAGTCACACGTATATCAAAACACACAGTGAACTGCATCTTTTGCGTAGAGTGTTCTGGGGGCAGCCCACCAGTGTCGCCACGCTTCCGGCGCCAACATAGCATGCCCACAACTTCCTAAACCGTACGTCTTTGGAACGTGGGAGGAAACTGCACCCGGAGGAAACCCACGCAGACATGGGGAGAACGTACAAACTCCTTACAGAAAGCAGCCGGAATTGAACCTGGGTCTCTGGCGCTGTAATGGCGTTATGCTAACCGCTACACTACAGTGCCTGCCCCCTGTACCATTCACCTTATATACTCGCCTCATACTTTTATATACCTCCATAAAGTCACCCCTTAACCTCCTATCTTCCAGGGAAAAATGTCCCAGCCTATTGAGACTTTCCTTATAACTCAAGCCCTCTCGTCCCGGTAACATCCTCGTGAAGCTTTTCTGCATCCTTTCCAGTTTATAATAATTTCCTTAAAATTCTGGAAGTTCCTATCTGACAATACCACGGAAGCTGTTTTGCTGCATGAAATGGATTGGATTAAGAAGTTGACCCAAACTCTTACAGTAACTAGGAATGGGCAATAAATGTTGGGATATGGGGATTGCTAAAATGTTAAAAATATCTGCTTGAACCAGAGAAGTTGCATCTGAAAGCTTGACAGGGTTGCTAGTGGTTGCACCAGTGGAAATCAAAGTAACATTTAGCCTAACAAGCATTAATTTTAAAAAAATGTAATTTTTCAGGTGGGGGCATGAGTAGGTCACCAGAAACAATACACATCAATTGACTCCACCTCTGTCTTTACTCTCTTATTCCTTCGCTTCCTCTTTTGTTTTCTCTTCCTATTGTTCTGCCTGTTTTAATACCAATACAGTCCACCCTGCATTATGGAGGGATTGTGCACCTAGGAAACCGTACATATCATGATTTTCCATAACACAGAACCTTGACGAAATTTGTCGTTTCTTTCACATGTTGCAATTATTTCGTTATTTATTTTCTCACATAAATTTTGTAAACGTGTATTTTTATTCCCCATCTCAGTTTTTGGATTTGTGAATTCCATAAGGGCAAATTTCCATTACCCGAGCTGCCATAACACAGGAGTATACTGCATAGACTCACCATATTTTGTTGTCCAGCATGCGCTATGTTAGACAGAATGTAGGGAGTTCCCACATCTATCTCACAATCTGAAGTATTGCTCAGGAGTCTAATGGTAACTGGAATGCTGTGTTTTTTTTTAAAAGAGTGCTCAAAGATGTTCCTGATGACCACAATTGTACCCAAGCTGTTTATACATGATGAGATTGCACTGTGGTGGCATTAGCCATGCTTGATAAGTGCTGTCACGTGCCAAGCAGCCAAACTTTTCTCTTCTTTGTAGGATAAAATAGAGGAGGCACTGGATGTGGATCGCAAGTTAATGGATTTATGACAGCAGCCTGCAAAGTTGGCACAAAGATTTTGCAGTGATTGCATAACAGTCAGTAATGAAATGAGTTCCAGCCATTTATTTCTGCTAATTGTCTTCTTGTGCCTTGCTGACAACATGAGGGCCGTCAGTAATGTCCTAAACACTGGAGAATTCAGCCACTGCTGCAACTCCCAGAGATCATTGGCTCTGAGCTCTTGCCTCCCTGGGAATTGCTGGCTATGACATATTAGGATTGGCTATTGCTGCACACTGCTGACTGGGAAATGCAGCTTGATGTGCCCTGTAGCAGCAGGTAAAGAGTACTACCTCACAGAGCAGTGACATCCAATCCAGTGAGCCACAGCCTCCTCATGCAGTGCTCTTCAGTCATATCAAGGATAATAACTTGTGGTCTTCAGGCGTACAGAACCTTTGGGCTGAGCAAAGCCTTCCTAGAGTAACCACATCATCTGCTGCTCACCCTGGTTCCTGAGGGTCTACCATCTTTGATTCTGATCTTCTTGTTCCAAGGAAGCAAAGAATTGTAAAAGTAAAGAGGATGCCATGTCCATGCCTGAAGCTGACTTCTACTTTCAATGTTGCTTCTTGTCAGTCAGGGGATAACTTTAACACTTAAAACTCGGTACATTTGAGTTGGATCAAATGTAAAAGTTTAAGGTGACTCAGACCCAACCCTAACCTGCTCCAACCCATGCATCACCATGTCAAGTTAACCCAGGCCTGGGAGGTGCAGCACTACAGTTAATACCACCAGCAATCCAGAGGCCTGGACCAACAATCCAGGAACTGAGATCAAATCTCACCATGGCAGCTGTAGCCTTTCAACTCAGATTAATAAACCAGAATTTTAAGGATAAAGAGGGTGGTGGGGGGTGGGGGGGCGTTGGTGGGGAGAGAAAAAATTTAGTCATTAATTATGATGACCACAAAGCTAATGAATCATTGTAAAAAAAAATATCTGGTTCACTCTTCAAAGGAGGAAATCTGCCATCCTTACCTGGACTGTTTTATATGTGATTCCAAACCCATCGATGTGGTTGACTTTGAATTGGCCCAGCAAGCCAGTCAGTTCTACCACAACCATTATGATAAAACCGAGAAAGAACATAACCCAATGGGTCACCTGGTATCAGCATGGCAGAGTCCTCCTCACATACATCTAGTGTCTAAGTTGGAAGAGTTGTCCCATAGACTAGTCAAGTAACAGACTGACATAGTCAGACTTATGGACAATGTGACAGACTTCATTGCAATCACTGTGTACATCCTGTCCAACTGGCAGGATAGACCCACCAGAGATGGTGGCAGAGTGGTATGCAAATGAAAGAGAGTACACGCAGTCCTCAACGTGGACTCCAGATCCCATAGTGATTCCTTTCTCCTCCCTCAGCTATTGAATCAGTGCTTCCCCAAAATGAATAACACTTTAGGTAAAAGATGCGAGAGCTGCAAAGGCACAGAATATATTTTGGGTGGGAGACTTCAATGCCTATCACCATTGACTTGAGTCTTGATTGAGATGGTGAGTGAACCAGCATAAGGATAAGCATTAGGGACAGGCACAGTAGTGTAGCGGTTAGCATAACGCTATTGCAGCGCCAGCGACCCGGGTTCAATTCCGGCCACTGTCTGTAAGGAGTTTGTACGTTCTCCCCGTGTCTGCGTGGGTTTCCTCTGGGTGCTCTGGTTTCCTCCCGCATTCCAAAGATGTATGGATTAGGAGGTTGTGGGCATGCTATGTTGGCGCCGGAAGCGTGGCGACACTTGCGGGCTGCCCCCAGAACACCTTATGCAAAAAGACGCATTTCACTGTGTGTTTCGATGTACATGCGACTAATAAAGAAATCTTATCTTATCATCTTATCTTATAAACCTACTGGGTCCCTCATTCTCACCCATCTGTCCATTGGTAGAATTGCCCATTCTATTGTCCATGGAGACAAAGTGCCATCTTCACACCGAGAAAACCTTCCATCATACTGGGTGGGACTACAATTAAAATAAATGTGGTAGACTTAGAACAGATCCGGCAGTTCCAAATTAGGTAGCTAAGAGGCAGTATGAACTACCAGCAGCAGCAGTAGAAATGCAAATGACCACAATCTGTAACCTCAGGGCCCAGAACATCCCTCATTCTACCATTACTATCAAACCAGGGGATTGACGCTTGTTCAATTATCACTGAAGAAGGGCATAACAGGAGCGTCACCAGGCATACCTGAAAAGGAGCTGCCAACCTGGTGAAGCTGCAACTATTGGGACCACATACATACTAAACAACAAAAACAGAATATAACAAGCAAAGCTACGCAATCTTGCAACCAACAGATCTGCAGTCCTATCACATCCAGTCACTAATGGTGGTGGACAATAAACAGCTCACAGGAGAAGGTTCCAGGGACAACCCCACTTATGGTGTTGATGAGAGTGCTAAAGACAAGGTTAAAGCTTTTGCAAGCACATTCAGCCAGTAGTGCAAATTAAATGAACCATCTCTGCTTCCTCCTGAGATCCCCACCATCAGAAAAGTCAGCCGTCAGCCAATTTGGTACACTCCAGGTTGAGAGCACTGAATACAGCAAAGGTTTTTGGATCAGCAGCAGTAATGAAGAACTGCATTCCAGAACTAACCATGCCTCTGGACAAGCTGTTCCAGTACAATTACAATGTTGGCACCCACCAGATAATGTGGACAGTTGCCCAAGAATGTGCCACTCACAAAAAAAAAGAAGTGCAATCTGGCTAATGACTACTCCTCTCAATCATCAGCAAAGTGATGAAATGTGTCATCGATTTGCTATCAAGAGGCACTTACTCTCCAACAGTCCACTCACTGATGGTTAGTTTAGGTTTCACCGGGACACCACTTGGCTCCAGACCTCATCATAGCCTCGGACCAAAGAGCTGAGTTCCAGAGCTGGAGAGTGTCTTGTTGAGGTAGTATCTGACCAAATGTGGCATTAAGAGCACTGGTAAAACTGAAGTCAGTGAGAACTGAGGGAAAACACTGCAATAATTGGAGTCATAACTCACACAAAAGAAAATGTCGTGTTTTTTAAGAGATCAATAATCTTAACCTCAGGACATCATAGCAGGAATTCCTCAGGGCAGTGTCTGAGACTCAGTCATCTTCACCTTCATCCCCCTTCCAACATAAGGTCAGAAATGACAATATTTGCTGATGATTGAACAATGCTCAATTTCATTCGTAGCTCCTCAGAAAATGAAGCCTACATACAACAAGATCTAGACAACGAATAGGCATGGACTGACAAGTAATAAATAACATTTGCTCTACA